>NW_027273890.1:675000-700000 GCF_046630095.1 Trachinotus anak
TCTTGTTATATTAAAGGAACTATTTGTAAGTTTTGCTATTGCTACATAGCTAACATTAGCATTAGCAGCTGTTTACTCACCAGTCTGGAAGAAACGTTGTGAGTTCAGCATCAAACTTCATCCTTTACTCACCAACATCTGTCTCCAGAGGTGGAGACACACGCCAGGGTTAACTCTGGTCTCTATCACGTCTTTCCTTCTACTGAAGTTAGCATGCCAACAGCTAGCTCCGGTCCCTCTCAGTACTCTCTGATGGCGACTCACTGCAGCCTCCAGCCTCCTGTGAATCATGATTTATTGACACTGGTTCCGAGTGTGGGTCAGACAGCGACTGTCCTCAGACACATGAATCCTCTTGCTGTGTGTTTGTGCAGGATCTCAGGCGGCGAACTGTTTGAGCGGATCATCGACGAGGACTTTGAGCTGACGGAGAGGGAGGTGATCAAATACATGCTGCAGATCATCGACGGCGTCAGCTTCATCCACAAACAGGGCATCGTCCACCTCGACCTCAAACCTGAGAACATCATGTGTGTCAACAAGACCGGCAGCAAGATCAAACTCATCGACTTCGGCCTCGCCCGCCGACTAGGTACCCACCTGCTGTGGCCGCAGGGAGAGACGGAATCACACTGGTTCTCTGTCACACAGCAGACTGAGCTCCTCAGACCAAATTTATGTTTTACATAATTTTAAATATTGAGTTAAACAGGATGTGGAGTTGTTATATGATGATGATGATGATAATCAAGCTTCTCCTCTCATCCTGTCCTCAACAGAAAACGCAGGGACTCTGAAGGTTTTGTTTGGGACTCCAGAGTTCGTGGCTCCAGAGGTGATCAACTATGAGGCCATCAGTTACCCCACCGACATGTGGAGTATAGGAGTCATCTGTTATATCCTGTGAGTGTCAGACCAGCTGCATTCATTCATTTGGTTCCATTCACCTTTGTGTTTTTAGCCTAGCCTAGCTTAGCTTAGTTCATTTTCTTTCATCTGATTTCTCTTTAGTTTTTTTCTTCTTTTAGCTTCATGTTGTTTTTCTACTGTTCCTCTTTAACTTTATATTTAGCCTAGCTTAGCTTGGCCTTGTTTGGTTTCACTGGTTTCAGTTGACTGTACTTTAGTATTTATGAGTGTTTTGTAGAATTTTCTTAGTGTCTTTGTTTTGTTTTGTTTTGGTTAATTTGGTGTGTTCAAACGTACCACAGTGCTGCAGGGAAGAGGATGAACCTGGACATAAGTTAGTGTTTTTGCACCTCTGGTTCCCTCGTTCTGAACCCTCTGGTTTGTTGGATGTATTTTTGGTTAAATGACTGAAATAAGGTCTGTGATTAAAACAAACTTGAGACATTTTCACATTTTATTCTACAACATAAAATCTGTCAGTATAAATCGCAGTCCTGATTTCTTGAAGCGTTTATGTCTCTTAAAAAGAGTTAAATATTTTACTTTTGAATTCAAACTGTATCTACAGCTGTTTTCTACTTAATGTATTCTAGTTGAATGTAGCTCACTTAGCTTGAGAGTGGTTGAGTTTGGTTCAGTTTGCCGTGTGTTTGTGATCTCAGGCTGAGCGGTCTGTCTCCCTTCATGGGCGACAACGACAACGAGACTTTGTCCAACGTCACCTCGGCCACCTGGGACTTTGAGGACGAGGCCTTCGACGAAATCTCTGACAACGCCAAAGACTTCATCACCAATCTGCTGAAGAAGGACATGAAGTAAGGAGGGAGGGAGCGCTCGCTGCCGCCTGAGAGGAGCTCATTAAAACACATTCTTAACAGCGAAGTACTGAACCGACTTAAATAAATCAAGTCTGATACTGTTCAGTCTGTGACATAGGCAGCTAGCTTAGCAGGCTATATTGTTGTTGGCTAACACTTTTTTTTTACTTTATTTCTCAGTTTATTTATAGTTTATGGAACTAGAAACCAATTTCACACTGACACTCACTTGAAACACAACAGAACAAACACACAACACCAACACACACTTTAGAGAGAGACTCAATGGTCTGTTTCTCCACAGAGGCGGAGCCTGTTAAAATGTTGTCTCCTGGTTTCAGTCACTCCTGTTGTATTTAATCACAAAGATGCTGAAACGTCTGAATGAATAATAAGATCAGTTGCCATGGTAACACAGGAGCGACTGTGGTTGTGTCTCAGGGCTCGGCTGACCTGTGCCCAGTGCTTTGAACACACCTGGCTGAAGCAGGACACCAACACCATGAAGGCCAAGAAGCTCTCCAAGGAGAGGATGAAGAAGTACATCCTGAGGAGGAAGTGGCAGGTAAACACCTACCTGAGGACGTCTGTCAGTGTAACCACAGAGAGGGACGCTCTGGAACAGGAAGACGTTGTTTCTTCATCTGACTGTTTCTTCTTCTGTGCTAGAAAACCGGTCACGCTGTTCGAGCCATAGGCAGACTGTCGTCCATGGCCATGATGGCCGGAGTCAGCGCCAAGAAGGGCTCGCCCACTGAAGGTCAGAGCAACACTGAGACTGACGGAACGGAAGAGAAGAGCTGGTTCATTAGCTTTTGTCACTGTGTTCAAATAATGATAAACTGAGAGCAGTGTGTGTGTGTGTGTGTGTGTGTGTGTGTGTGTGTGTGTGTGTGTGTGTGTGTGTGTGTGTGTGTGTGTGTGTGTGTGTGTTCAGAGGATAACCAGTTCCTGGAGTGTTTGGAGTACGAGCAGAAGACGGAGTGTAAGCCGAGTTTCAGCACAGTCATCAAAGACGTGGAGGTGGTGGAGGGCAGCGCCGCCCGCTTCGACTGCAAGATAGAAGGTAGCAGATCTGGGACTTGTATGGTACACCAGGTCACTAACAGGTGGACCACGGTCCAGATCCAGACCCCGACACTGTTGTATCTGGACCTGGACCTGTGACTTATAAAGTGTTGAAAATGATCCAACTCCATGATGTGAACCGTGTGTGATGACACAAACCTGCAGTGACCCCTCCCTCAGGATTCAGAGCTGCTGATGCTCAGTGAAAGCTGTTGTTATTATTTTAGACACATGGTTTCAGTTTGATGAATCACGTTAGACATATAAGGTTATTGAGACATTTAAATGACTAAAAAACAAATGGATGAATGAAAAAAAGATTGATTACTAATGAAGACAGGTGAATAGCAGCTCTGTAAGAAGCCCCACCCCTCGTCGTCTCTGTGTCTCCAGGTTACCCTGACCCTGAGGTGGTGTGGTACAAAGACGACCAGCCCATCAAAGAGACTCGACACTTCCAGATCGACTACGATGAAGACGGGAACTGCAGCCTGGTCATTTCAGAGGTCAGAGGTCAAATCTGTTTCTACTCACTCACTGAGAATCCACATTAAAGGCGAGTTGTCAGCAGCACAGAAGTTTAATTATCACATCATATTATGTGTCTCCCTCTTGTGAACGACGTTCATGTCAACATTAAAAACGCTCTGATATCTGACCTGCTGCTGAAAGGTTCACAGGCGTCCGTCGTTAAAGGTGATTCAGCGCCGAAGTGTAATTGTTCCAGGAACAAACATGAAGCTGTTGTCTTGTTGTGTTTATCGATGCTGACAGCAGGCACAGGCAGACTGACAGCTGATGACGTGAACGCAGCATTAAGGCACAGGTGTTACTGTTAACACTGATGATGCCTTCAATGTCACTTTAACTCCAACGTGACAACAGGAAATGACCATGTTTAGTCAGAAATCTGAGGTCACTGCTCACTGTAGAGGAAACTACTGAGTCTCACTTCCTGACATCAACCTGCAGGTGTCCGGCGACGATGACGCCAAGTACACGGTGAAGGCAGTCAACAGTCTGGGGGAGGCGACCTGCACCGCTGAGCTGCTGGTGGAGGTGATGGCTGGAGAGGAAGAGGAGGAGGAGGAGGAGGAGGAGTAAAGAAGTGACTGCCTGGACTCCCACAGGAAGGAGGAGGTGGCGGTGTCGAACTTGCTCGGGTCCAGCGAGCGCCTCCATCACTCCTCCTCAGCCAGGAAAACTTCCCCATGATTAACAGATTGTGATTGGTGGAGCAGGAGGGTGGGGTTTGACACACCTGGACAGGACTGGTTCAGAGGAAAACAGGTTTCACACTCTCACAGTATCAGCAACAAACAACTACTTACAGTTTTTAAAGAGTAACCCAACACCTGCTGCTTTACCGTCTCACCTTGCTGCAGCGATGTACAGGTGGGCTCCACTGTGACATCACCTGCTGGCTACAGGTGTAACAGCACATTTCTCACCACAACCAATCACAGGCTGAGAGAGTTTGCTGGTGATGAGTTACTCTTTAATCATGAGCATGTGCAGCCTCGTAGCTCAGCCCCTCCCCCACAGTCGTTGTTAACCATTCACCAAGCTGTGTGCTAAACTCCACCCACCCAACTGAAACCCGCCCCCTCACACCAGCCTCTGTTCATTAATATATTTCCTCTTACAACTCTTTCTTAAAGACCTATAATGTGTATGAAACTAGTCTTATTTAATTTATTTCATGCTTACAACTCGATGCACATTTCTGCTGATGGTCTCAGGCTGTTCCACTGGTCGACAGTGGCAGGTTTTCTAGCAAACAGACTGTGAACTAGAACTTTTATTCCAAACCACTCAAAGAAATCTACTTTACATCAATGTTTTATGATGAAGAAAATTTTGAAATCTAAGCAAAGACACTTTTTGGTGGTAAAATTTAATCTGAGAACATGGACATGGACAGAAAATCCTAGAACTGTGTTTCAACCCTGACAAAAACCTTTCTGAGGAAATACATTGATGAGGAGTTGGCAGTGGGATAAAAACACTCAGCTGCAGCTCTGAGGGCCCTTCATCAGAGACTCATGGGAGCTGTAGTCCTTGTCTTTGTTGCAGGACTTTGTGTATAACTAAACCATGAAAAATACACTGTATGTGACCCAGACCTGGTTCCTGTGGGAGTCCAGGTGGGAAAGAGGAAGAGCCGATGAAGGCAGTGAAGAGGAAGACGATGAGCCTTGTATTCACAGAGTTAGGTCACATCATGATAAAGTGGTTTATTTGAGACAACTAAGCAAGAGACGTCGTGTTAGCACTGCAGCTAACAGTGTGGTTAACTAACATGGATGAAAATCACATTTATCACTTAAAGATGATCCAGATTTTTTTCCAATTAATGTTTTGTCAGCTAACTAATGCTAGCTAACAAACATTAGCTCATAAGTAACTAAGGTTGCTTTGGGGACTGGAGTGAAAACAACTTTCAACCAGCAGAATAAAACTTTCAGATTCACAGACCTTAACTGTTAAAAAAAATGATAAATAGGTTAATTATGAAAATATAAATATTATTATTATAATATTTCATTCAGTGACATGGGTTAGCTAATGTTCAAGCTATAACAAATTAGCTTCCATCAGCTGAAGCCAGGCCTGTGAGGAGTGAACAACTCTGAACCATCTGAATCATCACCACAGTTTGTTAGGAATAAATATTCTAACGCTAGATAAGAGGCCAAAAGCAAAGTTGAGATAAAGAACTACTCTGAAGCAGAGAACTAACATTTGTTAGCTAATATCAACCTTACTAATGTTAGCTCTCCAGCTAATGAACATTAGCTGATCAGGAGAAAAGATTAAGTGACTAGTGAATTAAAACACTCACATAGCGACGATAGCTTAGCGTCACCATCATAAACACTTGCTAATGTGAGGAGTAAATTAAAAATACTTTGCTTGTGGTTCCTTTTGCAGCTGAAATAACGTGTTTGGTTCACAGGTTTACTTCACCACACAGGGTTCCTGGGTAATGAAGTCCTCCAAATGCCTTAATGCCAATGTGACCCATCTCTGTCAAAATACATAAGGTTCGGGGTGAGAACGTGATAATGATGAATTTTACCAATAACACATTGGTTTTGTCTGTAGCCAAGCTCCCCGTTTGCCTCTGCTGTTTTCAGCTGAGAACTGTTGAATCGGTCCGCGGGGCTCTTTCCTTCTGAATCAACACTTTTCTTTCTGTCTGTTTGTATTTTTGAGTTTTTCCCCAAAAGCATCTACATCACATCTGCCTTACGACATTAGCCTTTTAGCAACATGGTGACACTTGGACAGTCTGTGTGATTTTTTCCGCCAGACATTTGTCACACTGTGGGATAAAGTAAGACATTTTTTCATTTGGCTGCCTTAAAAAACAGTTTGTTTACAGACTCCCTGAACGTCCTCCCAGGTTGCTGGTAATGTTTTGAAACTAAACACAGTCCACCTTTTATGAAAATCAGGAATTGTCTCTTAAACTAAGTTTCTGTTTATGAATGACAGTCGTTTATAATGAACACAGAAAAAGAGACATTTTCCCATAAATACGACTTAACATCTTGTTCAGTAGTTACAAGATCCGTCTCTCAAAATTCAAAGAGAAGTATCTCACAATTACAAGATGAAGAGATAAGATCTGTAATTATGACTTGCTAAATCTTATTACAAGATCTATATCGTAGTTATGTGTCCCCATTTATGTTATTTTTAAACTTGAGTTTCAAAACATTACATAAAGGCTGCATAATTATGATATCTCTTATTTTGTAATTACAATGTGCGTATCTCATTATTATGAGGTGTCTTAATCATGACATCATCTGCATCTGAAAACTATTACATCATAATCCCATAAATATGGAATAATTGAACAGTTATGACTTTATCTATGTATCTCATAGTTACATATTATCTTTATTTAATGTTGTGAGAGTTTTAGATACTAAATCACAATTACAAGATTTCTTATTTACAAGATCTTTATGTCATAATTTAATTATGACATAAAGTCCCCTAATTATAGGCTGGTATATAAAATGATTACCTTGAAATTTGATTATCTCAAGATATCAAGATCTTTTACAAGATTCTATCCAAATTGAATGGTTCTGTATTTCATAATAATGAGACATTTACATATACAGATCTTGACATTTGAACTATCATAATTATCATACAACTTATAATTACAGATTGTATGTGTTTATCTCATGTTCCAAGCTACATGTTGTAATTCTGAGATAACCATGAGATAGCTGAGAGCTGAATCTTGTAATGAGCATTTCATAAAGACAAGACACAGATCTTTTAATTATGAAATCTTTTCTCAGAATTAAAAGATATTATGAGATACAGATTTTGCAAATGTAAAATTAGTATATCATCTCCCATTTTTTTTTCAGTGACAATAAAACAAATTTCTGAAATTTTTGAGGCAAAAGGAAAATTTTATATATTATTGTGTTTTCCTCCCTGAGCTTTCCACACAACCGAAAGCAAGCAAAATTAGATTTTGAAGGAATTTTCCTGGTTATAATGGAATTTGTGTTTGACTTGATTTGGCTCAAAGTGACAGAGGAACATCGCCAACGTGTTGTTTTCTGAAAATGACTTTTTATTTATTATGTAAATCTTTCTGGCAGCAGCTTCAAGTGCCTAAACCGACCCTTTGTCCCTGCAGTGTTTGGTAGAAACCACATGTGGTTTCGGCGCCTGTGACGTGTTAACGTGTTGGTGTCTACGCTGATGTCGAAGTTGTGTCTTTGAACATGTTTTTGCCACATTCCAGGTGTTTGTTTGTGCTTTAATCCATTTATTTAAAGGCTGATTCAGTTTTCAACCCAAAACCAAAGAAGATTCTTTCAAACCTCACAGGTGTGTGTTTGTGTGTGACCCATCTGCATTACGCCGTGTTCATGTTTAAACTTTACCTGGGCCTGTTTGTGTTTGGTGGTTGTTTGTTATTAAGAATGTTTTATTTTTAGACTTATTTAATGCACAGATTCATAATTAAGATATTATCATTTGAGCATCCGTCTTCTTGGAGATCTACACTTAATTTGTCACTGTTTTTACGACCCCCCCCCCCCCCCCCCCTCCCCACTTACTATAGCAAGCAGTGGACTCACTTCTAGACTGATTTGTTTTTGTATTACATGTATGTAGATTATATTTCTCTAATTTTTATAAATATATATCAGTTTGATGAGCAGCAGATGAAATGTAAGAGAACACTACAACTGTAGTTACTCACAGATACCAAATAAAATTTTATCACTAAACCAAACAGCTGCTGTGTGTGGTGTGTCATCAAAACTGCAACAAACATTATGAACAAAAATATTAAGACTATAGTGTTTTGCAAGTACAAAGTACCTCAGTGAGTAACTAAACTGTGAATAATTATAGCTGTTACATACATGTAGTGCAGTATAAAGTAGAATATCTCCCTCTGACATGTAGTGGAGTATAAAAAAACTACAGACAGCAAGCCAATAATACAAATGAGAAAATACACAATTACTGATTATTTTCCTTACTTCTTTTTTCTTCCCAGCGTGTCAGTTTTTCTGTTACATAATCACAACCAAATATATATATTTACATTTTATTATTTTTGTTTCATTGAACTATCAATTATTTCTTTAATATTTACATATTTTTTATGTATTGTTGGATTTTATTCATACTATTATTTCATATTTTTGTTACATTATTTTATGAAGTTGCTTTGTATATTTGAACTTTATTATTTCTATTCCATTAAAATAGTTATTTAGTATTTACATATTATTTAATGTATTATACAATTATTTTATATTAGTACATGATATTATTATATTATTATAGTATTTGTATTATAGTATTTAAACCTGCACAAACTAATGGATTCATCATTTAATTTTCTTTCCAAATTTTTTTACATTTTTTTTAATACAATAATTATTATATACATAATTATTATTATATATTATCAAACAGTTTTTGCACATTTCATTACTTAACACTTAAGGACAAACGCAACTCATTGATACTGATGTGACATTTATGTATTTTGTTTACTTCTTTACTTCTGGTTTTCCTCCTGACTTACTGATCTTTACTGAAGCAGGGTGGTGTTTTTTGGGCTTTTTGTGCGTTTACTATAGCTCAGTGGAGACTGAGGACAGGGGGTAGAGAGGGGATGACCGTCTGCACATGGTGCACCCTAACCACTGGACTACCAGGCCGCCCAACAGGAAGGTGTTTTGACAAAAAAATCTGATTTTGGTGCACATTAAAAACAACTTGCACATTTGACTCATGAAAATGCCTGAGAATTTGGAGTTAACATCCTTTAAGTTGGTCATTTTATATTACTTCTATTATTATTTATATTTCATCATTATTATTTCTGGACAGTAGACATGTTAACAAATGCAAAGTTACAGTGAAGTCCATGTAACCATGTAAACGCTGGTTCATGTCTCATCTGTAGGGAAGTCCATTTCTGCCAAAAGAAAAATGAAGACATGAAATGTTATGAAAAATATTAAAATAAATGTTTGGACTGATTTTTACTTAACATGTCAGCATTCTGGTTAAACACGAGCATTTTTATCCTCATCAGTCCGAACTTTTAGACATATTTTCTTTGCTGGCGCCACAGATCTCCTGCAGCTGGCAGTGAAACAGCTGGAGCCTCAGACTCCCAGGTTTCCCTGTTCTCCACAACATGAAGCCTTTTTCTTCTTTGCTGTTAAAGCCCGTCATGCATCTGGAAGCGTTTATCAGTCAGACTGATCAGACGGTGCATGATCAGCGGCTCTGCCGCGGCTCAGCAGCCTCCTCCCGTGTGCGAAGATCTCCTTCATCTTCAGTCCGTACACCACCGGGTTGAACAAGGTCGGGATCACCAGCACCAGGATGGAGACGAGGGTGGAGGCGGCGGGCCCGACCTCCACCTGCAGCCGCTGGAGCAGCAGCTCCGCGGCGGCGCTCACAGAATAGTTGATGAAGACGAGCAGGTGCGGCAGACAGGTGTGCAGCGCTTTGCCGCTGACGGCCCGCGAGCGCAGGCAGACGGAGAGGACCCTGCCGTAGGAGAAGAGCACGAAGGCGGCGGGAAGGAAGACGAAGGCGGCGGCGCTCATGAGGCCGTACAAGTTGAGCAGCAGCGCCGCGCCGCCGCCGCAGCTCAGGCTGACGAAGCCGTAGGTGCTGCAGTAAACTCTGCTGAGCTGCCAGCGGCAGAGCGGCAGGCGAGCGGCCAGCAGCGTCGCGACGGCCGCCCGGGCGGCGGGCAGCAGCCAGCAGAGGAGCAGCAGCGCCGCCACCGCGGCAGGAGTCATCAGCGCGGCATAGCGCAGCGGGCGGCAGATGGACAGGTAGCGGTCAAAGGCCATGGCCGCCAGCAGCATGAAGCTGGAGGCGCCCAGTGAGGACACCACGAAGGACTGACACAGACACGCAGCGCGGGAAATCTCTACGAAGCGGCGACCCGACGCCAGGTCGGACAGAAGCTTGGGATAAAGCGCCGCACTGGCGGCAACAGAGTTCAGCAGAAGCGCGGCAACGAAGACGAACATCGGGCGGTGGAGGCTCCGCTGAGAGCAGATGATATAAAGCACCAGGCCGTCGCTGCACAGCACGAACAGGCAGCCCGCCAAAAACACGAGCAAGAGGGGCCACCTGTGGTCAGACAGCTGCACGAGACCGTGCAGCGTCACTGACGGCGGTGACGTCACGTTCAACCCTGATGACCTCACACCGGACAGAGCACCGGAGAACAACAGAACAGCAGAACAACACGAGAACAACATGAGAACAACAGCAGAACAACAGCACAGCAGAGAACATGAGTGTGTTCAACAGGCAGGCAGGTTAAACCCCATCATCACCATCATCATCATCACCACCATCATCATCACCACCATCATCATCACCACCATCATCACCATCAGTACATGTAAAATGTTAAGATCCTGACTTCCTAAGAACACAGTAAAATGAGTGAGAACGTATGAACAGGTTCTGGACGTGTGGAACCTGCTTCATGTGTCAGTCTCTGTTTCCTCTGCTGCTTTTATCAGAGCTCTTCATCCTCTGAGGAGCTCATTAAACTGCAGGTCGCCATCAGCCGCAGCTTCGTCTTCATCACACTCAGCTCGAATGAATCAGCAGGTTTCACAACACGGACCAGCAGCATGAAAACCATCCTGTCATTTCTACACCAGCTTCAAATATCTGACACGTTCATTCCTCATCAGCTGAGGTCTGAGTTTCATCCGTGTTACAAAGAGTTTCAGCTGAAAATGATTGATATCGAAGGATTTGTATTCAGTGTTCAGGCACCAGCTGCGGAAGCCCAGAAAGGCCATATTCACAAATAATTATTTATCCCATTATCTCCCGAGATAACAACATATGAGCAGGAGAAAACAAACATAAAATACAAATATAAAATTATTTTGTGTTTTCTTGAGATATTATTCCATTATCTCGAGAAAACAAAAATTGTTTTCTCAAATCCGAATATGGCCTGTCTCAGCTTCCGTACATATCCGCACATTTATGAATGTTCAAAACTTTTTAAAATTAACCAAATGAAGAAACAAAGTAACAAAATAACAAAAGCCCTTCATTTTAAATTTTTACCTTAAAGTATGGAGGACTGAAACTGCCAAAATCAGAAATAGCTAAATTAATAAATAACTCAATAAATAAATAAATATGACATTAAATGCAGCAGAAATAATGCTAAAATATACATGGGTATTAATTATGTAATAAAATGCAACATTAACAGATATTTCTGTTTCAAATTGCTTCTGTATTTATTGTATTGATTCCCCTATTTATTTACTTTCCTAGTTTAATTTCCATTTTATTTAGGCCACTTATTTATTTAGCACACATGCATTAATAAACGGGGGGACAGTATCACAGACAGCAACAGAAAACAAATCTTACAGCAGATTATAAAAAAACAGCTGAATGCTACACAGCAATCAGAAATGACTGTAGCTGTTCAGCTGTTAGACAGCTACATGAGACAGCACCTTGGATAACGCAAATGTCCTGGGTCTCTGGTACCTCAACTTGTGGAGGTAACAGGTTTTTATTTTTCTTTCTGTTTGATATGGAGAATCGGTCTTGGCCAGTGGTGCAGCCTACACGTGGGTTTGAATCCATCCCATGGTCTTTTGCTGCAGGTCATCCCCTCTCTCTCTCCCTCTCTCTCCCTGACCGTCCTGTCTCTCTAACTGTCAGAATAAAGGAACAGGCTGTCAGATCCGGGGCTGATGGGAGACAGAGTATCAGTGACTCGGCTCTGTCCGACTGAAACACAGCTGTTGCAGTCGCCTGTGGAGGTTGTCTGGTGTGAAACAGCAGCTGCAAAGGAGACTACACCACTGGTCATGGTGGTAAGTTAGAACAAAGCCTTGTTTTGATCCACTTGTTAAAGCTACTACATTACACATTGATAACAAAGACTATAAATAAAGATGGACGCAGCCTCTGTGATGTTTCTGGAGTTCAGAGTGAGCTGCTCCACTGTCGCCATCTTGGCAGTGTCTGACTCCGCCCCTAACTCCAAGCTAATCCAAATATGGTCAAAGAGATGGGGCGTGTGGAGCTGAGACTTTGGTGAATGTTGGTTTGTGGCAGGCATACACTCACCCACCTGTCACTCAAAGAGGCCATGCCCTCAATTCTCCATCACTTTAGTCCTTAATAAAATGTGAACAGGTGAGTTGTATAAATTCAGCCGTACAGGTGTCATGAAGGAGGAAATGATCTCTAGAGACCAGAACAGTTTCTGTACCAGGCTGTAAACATGTTTCTTTCTGCTGTAAAGACATGAGAACATGGGAGTCTGTGGGACGGACTCACTGCTGGAGCCAGACTCTAGTGGCCGTTAGAGGAACTGCAGCTTTTGGCTCTACGGAGTTGGCTTCATTTTTCATCCTCCCATCCTAAAATGATTTGCTCGGAGAGAAACAGAAGACTTTGAGCTTTCAAACATTGTAGACTTTGTCCAGGTTGTGTGAAGATCAAGTCGAGAACAGACCAGAACACACCTGAAGTTTCCCTCAGGTATGTTTCAGGTGTGAGCAGTGTTTCATGCTGAGCAAACAAACAGCTGAGCCTCTACTGGCCACATGATCTGTTCTTAACCAGTTTGTCAAAGCTCTTCTCAGAGAGGAACTGGTCTACGGTCCTTCAGGACTCTGGGGTTCTGATATAAACCCTGACCCCCCGGCATTCAGATTCGACTTGGACAGTAACTTCATCTGTTTGACTGAAGCTGAGCTTGTGTCGTCTGAACATGCACACGCTAACACTAAACCCATACAGGTGGGCTGGTTTGAGTGCAAGGGGTCAGAGGTCACAGAGGTATGATAAACAACATGATGTTATGAAGTCCATGTTTGTCCTGAGGGGCCTGGACTCTGCAGACTAACGAGCTGCTGGTCCTAATGAGAGCTGACTAACGAGCTGCTCTCAGGTGACCTCATTAACTCCACTGACACTGACCAGCTGCTCGTTACAGTAACAAACAGAATCATACACAACACCTGACTGATGAGTGCAAACAGCTGTTCATTCACACACACAATAGAGATGGGTGCCTCCAGTCAGGAGATTGTTATTGTGACTGAGGCACTGAATTAATCTGTCTGAAAACAAGATGAGGTATAAACCTGGGACAGGGCTGGACTGTGCATGGGTGTGAACCATGTTTAGACTCAGACGTCCCTGTTATCAAAGGTGTCATCTCACATAGCAGTCTAACAGATACCACAATTTCTGATTGCTGTTAGGCATCAGCTGTTTTTTTTATATGATCTTTTTTTTTTAAATAATATTTTATATTGAGATTTTTTTTTAATTTTTTTGTTGTTGTTGCTGTTTGTGATTCTGGTCCTTCATTTATTAACGTATGTGCTATCAGGGTCCAACTAAATAAACAAATGAGAATGGGAATCTAACTGGAAAAGTAAATAAATTGGGTAAATACATATAGAAGCAAATTTAAACAGATAGGCTACCAGTTTACCTCACATTTTATTACTTACTAGTCCCTATATTTATGGGATTATTATTGGTGAATTTACCAGCATTTTTTTTTATTTATTGAGTTATTTATTTATTTAGAATTAATTTAGGCAGTTTCAGTCTTCCAAACGTGTAGAAATGACAGGATGGTTTTCATGCTGCTGGTCCGTGTTGTGAAACCTGCTGATTCATTCGAGCTGAGTGTGATGAAGACGAAGCTGCGGCTGATGGCGACCTGCAGTTTAATGAGCTCCTCAGAGGATGAAGAGCTCTGATGATGCTACCTGTCCATCTGCCGCTGTGCCGCGCTGATGCTGCTCCTCTGCTGGCTGCTGAGCCGCGGCAGAGCCCATTGATCATTGACTGATGACAGTCTGATCAGTCTGATTGATAAACGCTTCCAGATCCATGACAGGTTTTTAACAGCAAAGAAGAAAAAGGATTCATGTTGTAGAGAACAGGAAAACTTCGGAGTCTGAGTCTCCAGCTGTTTCACTGTGAGCTGCAGCTCTTTTCTGTTTCCTCTCATAATAAGGCCTGTAACTGTGATAAGCCCATGATAGGAACTTTCATGTTGTTGCTGCTGGAACTGTGCTCCATCATTAGGATAAAAACAAAAAGTTATTTGGCCTTCGCATTGTTACAGAGTCGTTTGTGGGCCGCCAACATCTGTGAGATTTTGAAGTCGGCCATGAGTTGGAAAGGCTGGGAGCCACTGCTGTAGACTGTGTAACTGTATATGAAGATCTGCAGTTGCTGAGCAGGACCGGCTGTAGAGATCCAACAAACCAGATCCTGTAAGACTCAACTGACTAGTAAAAAGAGAAATTAAAGAAATGAAACTCAAAGACTATATGTTATAAATTACATATTACAGTGCCGTAGGACATGTACTGTACTTGATGTGTGCAGTGTGTGCACATAGACTACAGCATATACTGAATGCAGAAAATAATGTCATATTTATGAGGCACTGCTTCATAAGAGATAGGCCCATTATTGTAAACCAAACCTGTCATTATTGCAATAACTATTGATTGTTTGATTGATTATGGAAGTCGAGAGGGGCCACAGTCGCAAATATGTATTTTATCCCGTTATCTGAAGAAAACAAAGCTCTGTTATCTCGACATCACGGGATAAAAGATATGAGTGAATCCGGCCCTTTCCTAACCCTAACCCTAACCCTGTATATAAACCCACAGCCTGTATATAAACCTATAGACTGTATGTAAACCTATAGACTGTATATAAACCCACAGCCTGTATATAAACCTATAGACTGTATATAAACCTATAGACTGTATGTAAACCTATAGACTGTATATAAACCCACAGCCTGTATATAAACCTATAGACTGTATATAAACCTATAGACTGTATATAAACCCACAGCCTGAATATAAACCCACAGCCTGTATATAAACCCACAGCCTGTATATAAACCTATAGACTGTATATAAACCTATAGACTGTATATAAACCCACAGCCTGTATATAAACCCACAGCCTGTATATAAACCTATAGACTGTATATAAACCTATAGACTGTATATAAACCCACAGCCTGTATATAAACCTATAGACTGTATATAAACCTATAGACTGTATATAAACCCACAGCCTGTATATAAACCTATAGACTGTATATAAACCTATAGACTGTATATAAACCCACAGCCTGTATATAAACCCACAGCCTGTATATAAACCTATAGACTGTATATAAACCCACAGCCTGTATATAAACCTATAGACTGTATATAAACCTATAGACTGTATATAAACCCACAGCCTGTATATAAACCCACAGCCTGTATATAAACCTATAGACTGTATATAAACCCACAGCCTGTATATTAACCCATAGACTGTATATAAACCCACAGCCTGTATATAAACCCACAGCCTGTATATAAACCTATAGACTGTATATAAACCCACAGCCTGTATATAAACCTATAGACTGTATATAAACCCACAGCCTGTATATAAACCCACAGCCTGTATATAAACCTATAGACTGTATATAAACCCACAGCCTGTATATAAACCCACAGCCTGTATATAAACCTATAGACTGTATATAAACCCACAGCCTGTATATAAACCCACAGCCTGTATATAAACCCACAGCCTGTATATAAACCTATAGACTGTATATAAACCCACAGCCTGTATATAAACCCACAGCCTGTATATAAACCTATAGACTGTATATAAACCCACAGCCTGTATATAAACCCATAGACTGTATATAAACCCACAGCCTGTATATAAACCCACAGCCTGTATATAAACCTATAGACTGTATATAAACCCACAGCCTGTATATAAACCTATAGACTGTATATAAACCCACAGCCTGTATATAAACCTATAGACTGTATATAAACCCACAGCCTGTATATAAACCCACAGCCTGTATATAAACCTATAGACTGTATATAAACCCACAGCCTGTATATAAACCCACAGCCTGTATATAAACCCATAGACTGTATATAAACCCACAGCCTGTATATAAACCTATAGACTGTATATAAACCTATAGACTGTATATAAACCCACAGCCTGTATATAAACCCATAGACTGTATATAAACCCACAGCCTGTATATAAACCCACAGCCTGTATATAAACCCACAGCCTGTATATAAACCCACAGCCTGTATATAAACCTATAGACTGTATATAAACCCACAGCCTGTATATAAACCCACAGCCTGTATATAAACCTATAGACTGTATATAAACCCACAGCCTGTATATAAACCCACAGCCTGTATATAAACCCACAGCCTGTATATAAACCTATAGACTGTATATAAACCCACAGCCTGTATATAAACCCACAGCCTGTATATAAACCCACAGCCTGTATATAAACCTATAGACTGTATATAAACCCACAGCCTGTATATAAACCCACAGCCTGTATATAAACCTATAGACTGTATATAAACCTATAGACTGTATATAAACCCACAGCCTGTATATAAACCTATAGACTGTATATAAACCCACAGCCTGTATATAAACCCACAGCCTGTATATAAACCCACAGCCTGTATATAAACCTATAGACTGTATATAAACCCACAGCCTGTATATAAACCCACAGCCTGTATATAAACCCACAGCCTGTATATAAACCTATAGACTGTATATAAACCCACAGCCTGTATATAAACCCACAGCCTGTATATAAACCCACAGCCTGTATATAAACCCACAGCCTGTATATAAACCCACAGCCTGTATATAAACCTATAGACTGTATATAAACCCACAGCCTGTATATAAACCCACAGCCTGTATATAAACCTATAGACTGTATATAAACCCACAGCCTGTATATAAACCCACAGCCTGTATATAAACCCACAGCCTGTATATAAACCCACAGCCTGTATATAAACCTATAGACTGTATATAAACCCACAGCCTGTATATAAACCCACAGCCTGTATATAAACCTATAGACTGTATATAAACCCACAGCCTGTATATAAACCCACAGCCTGTATATAAACCTATAGACTGTATATAAACCCACAGCCTGTATATAAACCCACAGCCTGTATATAAACCTATAGACTGTATATAAACCCACAGCCTGTATATAAACCCACAGCCTGTATATAAACCCACAGCCTGTATATAAACCCATAGACTGTATATAAACCCACAGCCTGTATATAAACCTATAGACTGTATATAAACCTATAGACTGTATATAAACCCACAGCCTGTATATAAACCCACAGCCTGTATATAAACCCATAGACTGTATATAAACCCACAGCCTGTATATAAACCCACAGCCTGTATATAAACCTATAGACTGTATATAAACCTATAGACTGTATATAAACCCACAGCCTGTATATAAACCTATAGACTGTATATAAACCTATAGACTGTATATAAACCCACAGCCTGTATATAAACCTATAGACTGTATATAAACCTATAGACTGTATATAAACCCACAGCCTGTATATAAACCCACAGCCTGTATATAAACCTATAGACTGTATATAAACCCACAGCCTGTATATAAACCTATAGACTGTATATAAACCTATAGACTGTATATAAACCCACAGCCTGTATATAAACCCACAGCCTGTATATAAACCTATAGACTGTATATAAACCCACAGCCTGTATATTAACCCATAGACTGTATATAAACCCACAGCCTGTATATAAACCCACAGCCTGTATATAAACCTATAGACTGCATATAAACCCACAGCCTGTATATAAACCTATAGACTGTATATAAACCCACAGCCTGTATATAAACCCACAGCCTGTATATAAACCTATAGACTGTATATAAACCCACAGCCTGTATATAAACCCACAGCCTGTATATAAACCTATAGACTGTATATAAACCCACAGCCTGTATATAAACCCACAGCCTGTATATAAACCCACAGCCTGTATATAAACCTATAGACTGTATATAAACCCACAGCCTGTATATAAACCCACAGCCTGTATATAAACCTATAGACTGTATATAAACCCACAGCCTGTATATAAACCCATAGACTGTATATAAACCCACAGCCTGTATATAAACCCACAGCCTGTATATAAACCTATAGACTGTATATAAACCCACAGCCTGTATATAAACCTATAGACTGTATATAAACCCACAGCCTGTATATAAACCTATAGACTGTATATAAACCCACAGCCTGTATATAAACCCACAGCCTGTATATAAACCTATAGACTGTATATAAACCCACAGCCTGTATATAAACCCACAGCCTGTATATAAACCCATAGACTGTATATAAACCCACAGCCTGTATATAAACCTATAGACTGTATATAAACCTATAGACTGTATATAAACCCACAGCCTGTATATAAACCCATAGACTGTATATAAACCCACAGCCTGTATATAAACCCACAGCCTGTATATAAACCCACAGCCTGTATATAAACCTATAGACTGTATATAAACCCACAGCCTGTATATAAACCCACAGCCTGTATATAAACCTATAGACTGTATATAAACCCACAGCCTGTATATAAACCCACAGCCTGTATATAAACCCACAGCCTGTATATAAACCCACAGCCTGTATATAAACCTATAGACTGTATATAAACCCACAGCCTGTATATAAACCCACAGCCTGTATATAAACCTATAGACTGTATATAAACCTATAGACTGTATATAAACCCACAGCCTGTATATAAACCTATAGACTGTATATAAACCCACAGCCTGTATATAAACCCACAGCCTGTATATAAACCCACAGCCTGTATATAAACCTATAGACTGTATATAAACCCACAGCCTGTATATAAACCCACAGCCTGTATATAAACCCACAGCCTGTATATAAACCTATAGACTGTATATAAACCCACAGCCTGTATATAAACCCACAGCCTGTATATAAACCCACAGCCTGTATATAAACCCACAGCCTGTATATAAACCTATAGACTGTATATAAACCCACAGCCTGTATATAAACCCACAGCCTGTATATAAACCTATAGACTGTATATAAACCCACAGCCTGTATATAAACCCACAGCCTGTATATAAACCCACAGCCTGTATATAAACCCACAGCCTGTATATAAACCTATAGACTGTATATAAACCCACAGCCTGTATATAAACCCACAGCCTGTATATAAACCTATAGACTGTATATAAACCCACAGCCTGTATATAAACCCACAGCCTGTATATAAACCTATAGACTGTATATAAACCCACAGCCTGTATATAAACCCACAGCCTGTATATAAACCTATAGACTGTATATAAACCCACAGCCTGTATATAAACCCACAGCCTGTATATAAACCCATAGACTGTATATAAACCCACAGCCTGTATATAAACCTATAGACTGTATATAAACCTATAGACTGTATATAAACCCACAGCCTGTATATAAACCCACAGCCTGTATATAAACCCATAGACTGTATATAAACCCATAGACTGTATATAAACCCACAGCCTGTATATAAACCCACAGCCTGTATATAAACCCACAGCCTGTATATAAACCTATAGACTGTATATAAACCCACAGCCTGTATATAAACCCACAGCCTGTATATAAACCTATAGACTGTATATAAACCCACAGCCTGTATATAAACCCACAGCCTGTATATAAACCCACAGCCTGTATATAAACCTATAGACTGTATATAAACCCACAGCCTGTATATAAACCCACAGCCTGTATATAAACCCACAGCCTGTATATAAACCTATAGACTGTATATAAACCCACAGCCTGTATATAAACCCACAGCCTGTATATAAACCTATAGACTGTATATAAACCTATAGACTGTATATAAACCCACAGCCTGTATATAAACCTATAGACTGTATATAAACCTATAGACTGTATATAAACCCACAGCCTGTATATAAACCCACAGCCTGTATATAAACCCACAGCCTGTATATAAACCCATAGACTGTATATAAACCCACAGCCTGTATATAAACCTATAGACTGTATATAAACCTATAGACTGTATATAAACCCACAGCCTGTATATAAACCCACAGCCTGTATATAAACCTATAGACTGTATATAAACCCACAGCCTGTATATAAACCCACAGCCTGTATATAAACCCACAGCCTGTATATAAACCTATAGACTGTATATAAACCCACAGCCTGTATATAAACCCACAGCCTGTATATAAACCCACAGCCTGTATATAAACCTATAGACTGTATATAAACCCACAGCCTGTATATAAACCCACAGCCTGTATATAAACCCACAGCCTGTATATAAACCCACAGCCTGTATATAAACCTATAGACTGTATATAAACCCACAGCCTGTATATAAACCCACAGCCTGTATATAAACCTATAGACTGTATATAAACCCACAGCCTGTATATAAACCCACAGCCTGTATATAAACCCACAGCCTGTATATAAACCCATAGACTGTATATAAACCCACAGCCTGTATATAAACCCACAGCCTGTATATAAACCCGGACTCGCTGCCCTCACGGTGCTGCTGCCGTCTCCCTCCGCGCCGGCAGGGGGCGCTGTGCGGGCCGCGGACCCAGGCCGAGCCTTCCGCTCCGGGGTTTGTTGTCTGCCTCCACACGTGGACCCGGAAGAGGAGAGCAGCGTGGTCGGCGGAGCTGTTCGGTCCCTGCGGCGGATGCTTCTTATTGATCGAAATGACTGAAAGTAAAGCAGAAACGGCCACGAAGCCCGCGAAAGAGCTGCTGGCGCTGAACCCCCGACAGGAGTCCGAGTTCCAGAAGAAGGTTCAGGAGGTGAAGCAGAGGAGGGCGAAGAAGGTGGGTGGAGAGGCGCCGCTGGCCTGGAGGAGGCTCCGGGCTCCAGCTCATCGATATGTTTGATCGCTTGATCGGGTTTGTTCTCAGAGACAGCGGGAGGCACTACGTCATCACGGGCCGTTAGAACCCGTGACGTCAGTCATTAACGGTCGATCGTTGTTTCCGTCGAGTCGGATATAAAACATCACATTAACCTCAGGGAGGATAAATCCGCCAACCAGCCTCACTGCAGCGCACAGCGAGGAATCTGGCTTTATGAGTGTATTTGTCACAGCACGGCATGAAAAACTGTTAGACTCCACATTCTAAATAAAACTTTACTTCATGCCAAAGGGACAAAGACGTTATGTGTCTCCAAGATAAATGAGGACATTTGAGTCCAGCAGTTACCTGAATGATTCCAGGTGTGAGTAACCTGTGAAGGACCCGGCCTCCTTAAAGGGGCAGCGTCAGGTCTACCTGAGAAGGACCCGGCCTCCTTAAAGGGGCAGCGTCAGGTCTACCTGAGAAGGTCCCGGCCTCCTTAAAGGGGCAGCGTCAGGTCTACCTGAGAAGGTCCCGGCCTCCTTAAAGGGGCAGCGTCAGGTCTACCTGAGAAGGTCCCGGCCTCCTTAAAGGGGCAGCGTCAGGTCTACCTGTGAAGGACCCGGCCTCCTTAAAGGGGCAGCGTCAGGTCTACCTGAGAAGGACCCGGCCTCCTTAAAGGGGCAGCGTCAGGTCTACCTGTGAAGGACCCGGCCTCCTTAAAGGGGCAGCGTCAGGTCTACCTGAGAAGGACCCGGCCTCCTTAAAGGGGCAGCGTCAGGTCTACCTGAGATACGAGCCCCGGGAGAAACTGGTGCTTAGTGTAATATTGTAAAGATGTGTCTGTCAAACCAGCAGCACCTGCTGTCGCTCTTCTGTCAACACTGGCTGTGTAGAGCTGCTGAATGTGTTCGGAGGTGTCCCAGCATTGTGATGCACTGTCCTCACACACAGTGTACAATACACTGACCAGATAAACAGGAAATAAATAAGACTTATTCCAGTGAAAAGTAAATGCATAACTGATGTGGTTCTGTGACCTTCTCCCTTTTATTGTCTTCTTTCCTCAGGGGAGCAGTTTGAACCCGGGGGTGATTTATGTCGGTCACCTGCCTCTGGGGCTGTTTGAGCCTCAGCTCAAATCTTACTTTGAACAGTTTGGGAAGGTGTCGAGGCTGCGGCTGTCCAGGAGTAAAAAGGTAACAGTGAGGATGTAACTGAGTACACAAACATGTACAACACATCTGACGGCGCTGAGCTGAAATCGGTCTGTTTCCACAAAGAATTATTGTGTTGTCATTGGAATAATCCAAATGCCATGATTCTGGACACTGAGGTGTCCCTGAAGACGTGAGACCATTTCAGCTGTTCGCCTTGTCCTCAGCTGTTTCCTGTCCATGGAAAATGAAGAACAAGTTTTTCCTATGTGAGATGTTAGTGGTAGTGGTGGTAGTGATGTCCGTCATTAAAGTTTTGGCTTAGACTGAAAATGATCTCAGATGCTACAGTGATCTGTGGTCAGATGACTGAGCCTAAAGTATTCAGGTACGTTAAGCTTATCACCTGCTCTCTTATTTGCAGAGTGATAAAACCCATGTGCCAACAAAAGCTCGAGGAAAACTAAAATAATTTGGAGTCTGGAAGTCAGAAGAGTCTGAATCAAAAGCAGATTTGTGCTACGAAACAATTCAGACGTGTGATATTCACCAGTTTCCTTTCTGTGTCTCCTGTCTCTTACCTGCAGACAGGTGGAAGCAAAGGCTACGCTTTCATAGAGTATGATTGTGATGAAGTCGCTAAAATTGTTGCAGAGACCATGAACAATTACCTCATGGGGGAGAGACTCATCAAATGTGAGTATTGTTCATGTACAGGTCTGTTAAATACAGACAGACGTCAGCTGACCCACTCACAGACTCAGCTGTCAGTGCCGTGACTCTAGATGTTAGTGTTTCATTAGTTTGATCTAAATGCAGCTCTCAACTTGTTGCTTCTTACTGTTTTCTAGGCCACGTGATTCCACCAGAGAAGGTGCATGAGAAAATGTTTGTTGGCTCCCAAAGGCAGTTTAAAAAACCCTCACATCCTGCTGTGGCACGCTACAACAAGAAACGCACGGCCGAGCAGGTTGAGAAGATGAAGGACAGCCTCCTGCGGAAAGAAGCGAAGCTCCGCAAGAGGCTCGCGGCGCACGGCATCGACTACGACTTCCCCGGATTTGTAAGTGTCTGCAGTGTGGAGCGCTAACTTTAACTGTTGTGTGTTTGGAGCTTCAGATTTAGAAAAGAACATCTGCTGTGTCTGTTCCTTGAGTCAGTACACTCACATGTAGTACATTGTGTACACAGTATACTCACTGACGTAGTGCAGGCACAGGAAATGACAGTTGCAGTAGTGACCACGACTAAAAGTGTCCATCGTTTTACACTCAGCTCTTTGACCATATTGGGTGAAGCGTGATATTTCGTGGGGGTGGGCGATGTGACGATTTTATGTCATGGACAATCTACATAGGATCTTCTTCTCAAATGAGTGGTACAGTGACCGGATGTAAACACCCCCCCCCCCCCCCCGGCAGTGTTAACATGCTTTCTCAAAGTGTTGGTGTGGAAGAACTTCTTCATCCTCTGTGTTTGCATCATGCTGACCTTCAGCCTCTGTTCTCCCTCCCCCAGGCTGCTCAGGTGCCTCAGAAGAAAAAGTCCTCTGACCCCATGAACGCATCCACGTGTAGTGATGTAAGTCCAACACAGGTGATGCATTCAGCTTCGGCACAGACTGAAAATGAGCCCAGGTGTGTCGGTGGCCTGGGCTCAGATAACCGTGCCTACAGTACTGTGGTGCGTTAAGCTTATTGCCTGTGTCTCTTGGTGGCTGCGTGATAAAACCCATGCACCAACATACTGTATCAACTCCAGGGAAAATCAGAGCTGCAAAGCTTCATGGGAAACAAAACAGATCAGCATCATCTCAGTACCAGAATGAACATGTGCGACTAATGAGCTTCTCTCTTCCACCTCAGGACACCACCCCGGTCTGCACCCCCTCTCTCCTGGAGAGAAGGAAGTCAATGGTCATCGACGACGATGCAGATGACGAGATTGTCATTAAAATTCCAGCCAAAGAGGAAGAGTGCTCTTCAGAGGAGGAGGAGGACAGTGATGAGGAGGAGGAGGAGGAGGAGGAGGATGACTCAGAGAGTGAGGAACCGTCTGAAGAGGACACAGAGGAGAAGTGAAAATCTCCAGTGTTTTGTTGTGGACTTCAGCAGCAGAGCAGAGACTCGTACATCAGGACCTCGTATGGTCTGTGGTTCTCTTTCAGAGCGACGGGACAACTTTGAACTGTGTCAGAAGTCTGTGTCTGTGTGTGTGGAAATCACATCACAACTTAGAAAGAAGCCGGTATGAAAGGCTCCACTGCAACTGTGAGAATATTGTGAGAATCATGAATGGTGTTTGTGAAGTCACCACGATGAGCCTGATGTATGGGCCACAGTTGTGCCTGGACCTCTCTGACAGGCTTTTTTCCATGTGTTTCATTTGTGTGACAGGGCTCTAGTGTTGATATAAAACAGCAACATTGTGTTGTCACTTGTCCAAAAGCCTGTCTGAATTTACATGAATATTATGATCTTTACAATAAACAAAGAGAGAACAGTTCTCTCCTCAGTACACTGGGTCTGTCTCATTAAAAAGAAGAGAGAAACATACACACACACCCTGATCCTTCCACAGAGACGCTTATTTAGAAAAACCATCTGGCTGCTCCA
>NW_027273890.1:705000-777500 GCF_046630095.1 Trachinotus anak
CACATCTCACTCCTAAACCATGACGGTGTATCTGCTGCTGTGGTGGCCTCGGCTCTTCTGGAAAAGCCCTCCACCCCATTTTGGAAGCTGGGGGCAGGGATTTGCCTCCATTCAGCTGTAAGAGCATTAGTGAGGTTTGTCAATAATATTGGGCAGTAAGGTCTGATTCACAGTCAGCTTTCCAGTTCATCCCAAAGGTGTTGGATAGGTTTGGTCAATATCCAAAATCTAATATTGTAATACAGTCTGGCCCAAATACTGTGATAAACAATAATATCATGATATTATTTCTTTTATTTGTCTCATGCACAGTAAGCACAGCAGTGAAATGAGGGTCAGACTTGGCAGCAACTGTG
This sequence comes from Trachinotus anak, assembly GCF_046630095.1. Lineage (NCBI taxonomy): Eukaryota > Metazoa > Chordata > Actinopteri > Carangiformes > Carangidae > Trachinotus > Trachinotus anak. The sequence continues at coordinate 705,357 of NW_027273890.1, forward strand.
CAAACTGCAAAAAAAAGGAAGTATTTTTGATCTGATGAAAGATATCACATATGGCTCCACCTCATCCAGCCTGGTGCTGGATGAGGTGGAGGTCAGAGCTGTGTGCAGGTCGGAACAGGAACCTGTCTTCTCATAACGCACTGTCGGATAGAGCTGGAACAATCCATTTTTTTATTAATTGATTAATCGATTAACAGAAAAATATCCAGCAACTATTTTGGTAATTGATTCAATTACCATTTAAACCATTTCAAACAATATGCCAAACATTATCTGATCAGTGTTGTTCAGTTGATTCAAACACAGACTCTTCTGAGACTTTTTTCTATTCCAGTTTTATCAAATCCATTTTAACAAAAAGAAAATTACAATAAACATTTAAGTACACATTTAATTTTACTTAAGTTTTATTTTTGAGCTCAGTTTCATTTCATTTGTGTAAATAAACAGCCAATCACCAGCCTTATTAGATCTTGGTCCAAGCATGCTGTGTGCTGATTGGCTTACTGACACTGATGAGATTTACTCATTTACTCCTCAGGTGTTGAATGACAAAGCAGTTTTTGATCCTCAATATATCAAACAAATGTGCTCAGTCCATAAAAGTTTGGCACCCAGCCCTACAAATATGGGGATTTACTGCTCCTCTTTGTGGCAGTAAAGTTAATATCTTGCAAAATAAACAATTTGAATACACAAGTTAAGCTTGATTTTAACCTTTTCTTTGTTATTGTTTTCTAATAATCACAAAATAATCTGCAGGTTGGCTGCATCATTTATATCAGGTTAATTCTGGTAGATTAACTGCTCTCCTTTTATTTACAGCTTGAAACTGTGAGATTAATTCACAGTGATATATTCTTCTCATTTAAATTAAGATATTTGATAATGAATTGACTCTCAGTCCTTTCTGCTCCTCTAGGGCTCCCCAGGGCAGATCCCGGGACAAGACATGGATCTCTAAGCTCGTCCTCTCCATCCGTTTCCATTCGCTGCCTCCTGCTCGCCTGAGCCGCCTCTTCCACCCTGCTGTAGCGGTTTGGCTCAGACTCCTCTAAGGAAAGAAGAGGAAAAAACCCAAGTGGGAGGGTGTAGTAAACTTTCCCCAGCTGCTGTCCAGACACACACATGCTGCATTGCTGCCATTCCCCAAGCCCTGCTCCATCCATCCCTAGGGCACGGCCACTAGCTTGCTAGCGTGCTAGCACTTGGCACAGAAAGAAGGCCTGTCCCTGGGTATAAAAAAATACAAGCAGACTGTGTACACTTGGCTCTTTCTATTTTCTCCCTTTTCCGGGTCAACCAGCCTCATTCTCAGCAGGTGGGGCTCCTTAGTGTTTGGCTGTCATTCCCGCTGCTTTGAGCATTGGAGGATTGCTAGTAGCCAGCCAGAGGCAGACTGAGGAAGCCGGGGGGTTGTTAATCAGAGTCCAGGATGATGGAGCCCAGCATGGAGAACTGCCTGGCCCAGGTCCTGCAGAAGGACATGGGCCGACGGCTGCAGGTCGGACAAGAGATCATCGATTACATTCTGGACAAGGAGAAGTCTTACGACCTGGAGCAGGATCAGACGGCACTGGACAAGATGGTGGACGGCATCGCCAGCTCCTGGGTCAACTCCAGCAACTTTAAGGTAAACTCTATTCATGAGGCAGTAGAGCAGGGATTATGGGAAAGTGTTGGAACCTCTGCTGCAGATAAATACCTTTTTATGATTTCATATTTCCAATCTGTTTGAGACTAGTGTGCATTTCTGCACTCAGGCCTTTTTATCCTCAGTGAATAAGTCGTCACCCACTGAAAGTTCCTGTGTCCTGTGGACTGACTGACTCTCATTAATGGAAGAGCGAGTGTTTAGTTTTTCCTTCTGTTTATTAGGACGCGTCTGTCACGGCTCATTCAAAGGCTTCAGACTAACTTTGCTTTAAAGGTCCATATTTTGTCCGCTCCAAGGTTGGATGGTGGGTCCAGGTGGGCGGGGCTTGGGGTGTGGCTGAGGGTGGTGACTGCTTTGTTGTGACATCACAAAGTTCCAGAAGTCCTGACGGCTGGTTTTAAGGCTCAGTTTCTGAATACAGGCTGTGTGCATTTCTCTGTGGACTGAGGCTTTGATACTTTCACAGTATTAATATAGAACCTAGACCTGCTTTATAATCACAAACACATGGACATCTACCTTTAGACTCGATGGAGCTTTAACTGTCTCTGATTTAAAAATCAGTCAGTTAGATAAAGGCTGTTTTCAGGCGGAACAACTGTGTTACAGTGTGAGCACGTTGCTCTTTTCTTTCCTCTTTGTTTAGACAGCACTTCCATTTCATTGTGCAGCCATATAATGACCTCTGTTTAGTTTGACTGTTCATGTTCTCCGGCAGCTCAAGGCTCATAACATTATTGTTTCGCTCCAGTGTGGCTCACATTCTTCTTCTGTGATTGATTGTGCGTTATTGTGGAGTTCAATCTGGGGCAGTTTTATTTGACCCTGAGTCCTGATTACGTCAGCAGTTCTCTCAGTGCCCACCACAGGTTCCTCTGTCCTGACTGTGAGAACACATTGTTTACTAAAGCTCTGATTTCATGTGGGAATATGCTGCTTTCGCTCCGTGTGTGCCCAAAAATGTCAGAGCTCTCTGTCTGAACAAAGCTGGGCCTGCCCCTGATGCCCTACATACTGGAGCTCAGTGTTTTTTTCTCCTAGTCTTTGCAGTCTCGGGTCTGTGGTGCTAAGTTGTGCTTTCTGTGTGCTGCAGATTACCACAATTGCTGCACCCCTGTGTTTTTGCTCTCAGAAATCTGGCACAGACACATTGAAATGTAAGTTGAGGACATGGAGCAAGAGAGGGCTTAATTGGATCTGGCCTGGGTACAGCTCAGATGAAGGGGTGCTGGGAGGCCAGAGCTGGCAGATATGGGGCTTCTGACTGAGGAGTCAATACTTGATGTTGTAGACAAACCCCCCCACATTGTTCCAACAGTTTGTTTTATGTCTGCGTTTTATGATTCTTCACTGTTTCCTGTTGTAAGTACAGGTGGAAAACATGCGTCCTTTCTTGTAGAGGCTCATGTGAGTCAGTGTGGCGACCTGTCGGGAGCAGGTGAGACGTGTCCTCTTCGTCAGCCTCTCTCCGCTCAGCGGCTCTGTGTGGTGCTGCTGGGAGCCCACCACAGGCTGTATCCTCAGCACAGGCCAAGCCCATCACTTGGTAACTAATGTGGAAAGTATTTAGTTTGAGAGAGAGAGAGAAGGGGGTGGGGGTGATGGATTCATTCGCCATAAATGGAGGTTTGGGGGGGGGGGGGGGGCACCTCTAATACCAGGCAACTGTTTAAGGAAAAGAGCTTTACAGTCTGCAGTGTAGCATCCAGTCAAACAGTGTGCTTCCTTTACAACACGTACCTTTAGTGTTCAGATAAACAGTGGATTGTTACACAGTCTGTAGAGGGGAGCTGACTGCCCCCCCCCCTCCTCCTTGTACATCCTGGACCTTAGCATCGTGTCGAGTCTCCAGCAGGAGTGCATAGAGAGGACATTTTGCATTTGTATGTTGTTGCTTTTGGAAGTTTCAAACCTTTTGTGTTGAACATCACTATATGTTTGCATCTCAAGCTCAGCTAAATAAACAGCCAATCACCAGCCTTATTAGATCTTGGTCCGAGCATGCTGCATGGTGATTGGCTCATTGTTGCTGGTGAGATTAACTCATTTAATTCTTAAAAATCAAATGACAAGGCAGTTTTCCATCCTTAGTAGTATCAAACCCTTTGGTCGGTGGAAGTCTGTTCCCAGCTCTGAACAGAAGAGACTGTGAGGAGACTGAAACTCGTGGAAATACCTTTGTCTAAATGAGCAGAGAGCGTGAACGTCACTGGTTTCTGTTTCCAGGCTGTTTCAATTGTTTCTAAATGGAGCGATCTAATGATTCATTTACATACAGTGTGTGCACTGTGGATGGACAGCTCTTCATACAATTGTCATTTTTCCAGAGTGATCTCCCTCTGTGTGTCCGTCCAGCTCGGGCTGTGTCAAGCCACCGCCCACGTTTCAGCTGCTAAACTGACTCAGAACAAGACGGCGTACGCCTGATGATTGGCTCATTACGGAGGTGTGGTGCTGCGAAGGAAACACACTGAATCCACTCCGATAGTTGTGCAGATAATTGCAGCCTCTATATTTAGACTGGTAGTTGTGTTTTTTTTGTGTCTGCTTGACGAGTTTCCTTTGTCCTCCGGTACTATGTCACGCAGAGACCACGCCCCCCTCCTCCTGTGTGATCACATTCAGCACGCCTGGTCACATGCCTTTAATAAATCAGTTGCATTTTCATCACATTTTCTGCTGTTATCTGACCCGGCTCAGACGACACCACAGGACAACAAGCTTCAGTCCCCGGGCTAACGGCACTGACCCACTGCAGTGACGCAGGATTCAACAACAGAATCTTATGACCTCAGAACAAATAGACCATCAAATAAAAAGGGAGCTGCCTCCTCCGCAGGTCATTTATGACGAATGCGGTTCATCCTTTGACTTCAACAGAATATGATGAGGCCTTCCAGAGAATTAAATTAATCAGTCTCAGAAAACAAGACAGAATATTTTAGATTTAATCAACGTTTGACTCAGACGGGCTCCTGTGTGACAGAGCTCTCAGGTGGAGTCACTGCTGACAGATTTAGTGCTGAGTTTAACTCTGCAGACCACAAAACACCAGTAAACAAACAGTAAACAAGGAAGTGATTTGCACCCCCCCGCCCCCACCCCATTCCTCTGTTTTTTAACACCTTTCCCACCTCCAGGAGACCAGTTAGGCCTGTGTCAGGAAGCATCCATCATGTCCCCTCCTCCCTCCATCATTTTCATCTCTGCCCGTGCAGAGCTGAGCCCGGGAGCCGAGCTGGTTTCCTAACTACATAAATCCAGTCTGGCAGGACCAGTTTCCAGGTTGGTGAGCATTGAAGAGTGCTCAGACAACCTGGTGCCGCCTGCGGTGTTGTTCAGCCATGTCTGTGCGGAGCGGCCCGACGTTCACAGGACCAGGGCTGATGTACAGAGGCGTCTTCATATGAGGCTGTTTCTGAGTTCTGAAACTGCAGCAACACAAAGAAAATGAGCAGGGACAGAAGAGTCACGGCCTTTGGTTGGTGTCAGGATGTCGTGTCAGTGAGTCTGTGGGGGACAACTGACCTGCTGACATCATCAAAGACTGGACAGATGATTGGTGGTAAACACTGAGGCAGCTAAATGCTCGAGGGTGCGGCTGGATGACATCACTCATAAAAGTCTGTTCCTGTTGCCCGAGGCAGAATATAACGTCTCAACAGGACACTGAAGCAAACAAAGCAGCCGATGAAGGAAGGAGACGTTTGACATTCATCAGCTGTTAATGTGACTGTGGTCCACCTTCAGGATGAGAGGATGAGAGGATGAGAGGATGTCACTCTGACAATCAGTTGGGTTAAAGCTTTAACTTATTATCTCACTCTCAGTTTTTTTCTCTTACAAACAGAAATGTAGGGATGGTCAAGGTTTACGGCCCTGATTCCAATCAAGTCCTGTATTATTATTATTATTAGTATTATTATTATTATTAATGATAATAATAATAATAATAATAAACAAGACTGTGTTTAGAACTAGTACATGGCTGGAGTGCGTGTGTGTGTGTGTGTGTTTTAATGACAGCGACACAAACACAGGAGCCTCTGTAACCTTTGTCCAAACCTTTCTGCTGATACTTTGTATTAATCAACATTGAACAGCTGATTGTGTGTATGTACACACACACACATATGTATAGAAAGCCACAGCTGTCCTGTTGCAGAGCTCTGTATGAGGACACAGAGCTTGTGTGTAATGTTTGTCCAAGTGAAGGTTTAGATCCACTTCCTGTGGACTTTGGATCCCTGAACGGTCCCACGTTAAACGTTAATCCTGAACCAGGTTCTGTCAGTGAACCTGGTTATGAGAAACTATGAGTGAAGTATTAGTACTTCAGTTATGAATGAAACAACCAGCACCATGCATGTGTTGTGTTGTGGAGCATTTGTTTTGTGCAGCTGTGGTTCCATAGAGCTGTGTGATTCACTGATATAATGACATAATAATATAATAATATTTCATGATAAATAAACCAGATTGTATTTGTTGTTTGTTGCTGGTGTTGCTCTGATCGTGGTTTGGTTGTAGCTGAGCACAGTGCTGTTGTTAGGCTTGTTGTGTAACACTGAGTCATTGATCTAAACAGTAAATATATGTTTATCTGTCAGAACCTGAGTTGTGGGTCTTGTAGTGCAGACCACTGAAGTATGAGATTATATTACCTAAAGATTTAATTAAAGGCTGTTGAACTGTAAACCTTCATTTTGACTGCTACTGAAAAACAATATAAAATTCTACGAGGATAATAATAATTAATTTAGTTCTGATTGATCTTGAAATATTGTCACATGATTGTGCTGAAAAGAGAAAACAGTGTGAGCTGACGTTGTGTGGTCAGTGCATCAGCAGAAGGTGGAAGAGGAATCAGTTGTTCAGCTGCAGAATTCAACGTAGGTCAGTTTTAATGTTTGCTACAAAGACACATCTAACTTTCATGTAGATGTTTGAGGCTTTGTCCCAGCATGCTTTGCAGAGCGAACACATACACAGTGTTTACTTGACCTGCATGTTTCTGGAGCTGCTGGAGAAAAACCACAGAGTCAACATGTAAACTCCCGACAGGAAAACATGAACTCAAACTCAACATTCATTTAACAGGGAGGAGAAAATCTGTAAGGTCTAATTTTATATAATGAATCAAAACCACTTAGTTAGTTGGTTGGTTAGTTGTGTGATGTACAGTGAAGCTTTCTATCTGTGGTGGGTGTGAGTGCTGCAGGAATATAGAGCTGTGTGTGTGTGTGTGTGTGTGTGTGTGTGTGTGTGTGTGTGTGTACAGTGGAGCCAGCCTGGCAGCAGGGCTGCGCCATGTTGTTAATGACGCAGCAATGGTTAGAGAGGGAGCACTGGTGAGGAGGAGGAGAAGGAGGAGGAGGAGGTGGTGGAGGTGGTGGGGAGGAGGAGGAGTGCAGACAGTGGTGGATCTGATACTTGGAGGGACCAAGTTAAAGCACCTGGATCCAGACCAGCTGGTCTTTATCTCTGTTTTCTGTCCTGTTTCTCTCCGTCCATCTTTGTGCTCCTCTTGTCCTCTTGTCGTCCCCCCCCCCCCCCCCCCCCCCAAATTTTGTTTCCTCCCACTGGCTGCAGTCTCTCCCTGTGTATGTACAGATCTCACTGTGTATAGAAATGATTCCTCACCAGCAGCGGTAAATCCCTCCCACTGCTGCCAGTCTCACAGTCCGGTGGTGGGACACTTTGCTGCACTGACCTCAATCATAATCTGCTCTTATTTAATCTGCTCAACTCAAGGCTTTTTTTCCTTTTTCCTCAGTTAAGCTAATGTTTCCCTGCAGTGCCACATTTCAGCTGTTTTTTTTTTTTAAAATATATTTTAATTTTGTACTTGTTGGAGGGACAGGTCCTGGTCCAGGGAAAGACATGTTAAATTTGGTGTTGATCTGGTTAAAGGGACAGATCCATTTATTCTTGATCAGTTTCCTCAGAAAGGAGGAGGAGCTATATGTAAGTCTTTATTTTGCTACATAGCTAACGTTAGCATTAGCAGCTGTTTAGAAGAAATGTTGTGAGATCAGTATCAATCCGTCTCCAGAGGTGGAGACAAACACCAGTGGTAACTCTTGTCCCTATCACATCTTTCCTTCTACTGGTGTTAGCATGCTAACAGCTAGCTCCTGCCTGTATCAACCTGTCTCTTCACTTTCTGACACTGACTCAGTGTTGTGACTATTTCTGTCCCTTTCTCAGGAAGTGATGTTTGGATCTTGATGTGACGCCTCAGATGTATTAATGGTGTTGAGATCTGTGAGTTTAAACTGTGCAGACACAGATAATGGTCTGGATTTCACAGACTAGTCCAGGATTGTTTTGTTTTATTAAGTGTTATTGTAGTTTAATCTGCATATAGACAGATCTTTGTGAAGAAGGAATCGGTTGTTTCAGTCCACAAAAAAAACAAAACGTGACGATGACTCGCATGAAGCAGATTAATCTGTGAAGAACGTTGAAACGAAGAAGAAGAAGAAGAAGAAGAAGAAGAAGAAGTTCAGATGGTTTAGTAACAGTTGGGATAAATGTGGTGATGCAGCGTTAGAGGGAGGTTTTACTTTGTCGTCATGGTTCTTCAGTTCACCCCATTCAGGTCAAAGGTCAAACCCAGTCAGGTTGATTTAACTGAACTCACTGAATCAAAGACAAATGTGGCCTGGAAGTAAAATCAGACAGACCTCACTACAAACTTCATTATTAACAGTTTTGTTAAGCTTGTAAAATATTCAACACACTCCAGCACCTCAGTTCTGTTGTTGTGTCTCTGGATTAAAGCTAGAAAATCTGCGTGAAGGGAAAAGGAGAGTGATTGTAGGAAAATACAGAAATGGTACAGAGGTTTGTTTGTTTGTTTGTTTGTGCTGGCGTCTCTGAGCCAGAACCACAAGGCATTATGGGTACAAGGGGGTGGATGTGGGCGTGTGATAGCCAGGACTTTCCATCCTAGAAAAGCATCATGAACTGGAGGAAAGCTGTAGTCCAGACTGAGGCTCAGATTCCTGGGGGGGGGGGGGGGGTGAGTTGAAGAAGTGAATGAGTTGTGAATGAGTTGAAGAAGAGCAGGGAATACAGCGGCCATATCTCCCCGCCACCTCCACCATCAGGTGAGGTAGGTGAGGTAACACCTGAAGGTTTGTATACTCATGTAGTTCACTGACTTCCCAGTGCCCCCCCCCCCCCCCCCCCCAAAAAAAAAAAGACAGTGGAGGTCTGTCTGAGTAAAGACCCTGCAGGGATCAATCAGCTGACCGTCAGTTATGTTTTCATCACAACACTGACTGTGTGTGTGTGTGTGTGTGTGTGTGTGTGTGTGTGTGTGTGTGTGTGTGTGTGTGTGTGTGTGTGTGTGTGTGTGTGTGTGTGTGTCTCTTACCTCTCAGCTCTTCTACTGCTGCGTCACTCTGTCTGCACCCCCCCCCCCCCCATTTTCTGTTAAATCTCTGCTGGCTTAGAAAACGAGCAGAAGATGAAGTGATCAGCTACATGTTTGTGAATTTAACACGCTTCAGTCATGATGGTGACTTACTGCACGGAAACACAACCTGCACCACATTCAGATCTGTGGTCGAGCATGAACAGGAGTCACTCCACCATCCACTGATGATTATTATACATCATCTGAGCCTCAGTGAGTACTTTACCCGGACGGCCTCGGCCTCGTGCACTGTGCACTGTGTGTGCTCAGCAACCTGTCAGTGATGTTGTCGTTGCAGCTTCCTGTCCTCTGGTGTCGTAACCAGGCGCGTGGCCTCTTCCTTCCTGATGTCAGACAACCACAGCCTCTCCTCCAGCGACTGGGTCAGTCCTGCCCCGGCAGAGGGGACACTGGCTCCTCCTCCCTGAGGAATGAAGTTGACAGTCAACACAGACCAGTCCACCCCGGTGTGACCTGTTTACCTCCTGTTAGACTGTAATACTTGTTTTCCACATCTCCCTTCTAGTTTATTGATAAAGCAACATATTGATAGAAAACAGACACAGAGTTGAACCCGAAGAGCTTCATATCAGGAGGGTTCTGTGTTCGAACTGCAGACAGCTGGTTTCCTCTGGCTTCCTCCCTGTCAGAGTGAATGGTTGTTTGTCTCCATGTGTCAGCTCTGTGATAGACTGGTGACGTGTCCAGGTGTCGCACCTTGCACCACCAGTGTCATCTGGGATTGGCTGCAGCCTCCTGCGACCATAAAAGGATAAGCAGTATAGCTAATGAATGAATGAATGTCATCACACTGCATTAACAATACATCCTGTTTAACCAATCAGAGAACTATGCTGTGTTCTGATTGGTCAGTCTCCACTACACTGACATAACGTGCAGACTAAGTATTGGTGGACATGTTAACGACGCTCGTCTGGGTCTGCAGGTCCAGGAAAGCTGGTCAGAAGCTAAAACACTGCACAGTGGTTTATAATGAGACATGATCAACCGTTTGTTTATGAGAAATCTGCTGTTACAGTTCATAAGGAATCTCACAGGAACAAGTGCTTACATGTATTTGATTAACACATGTTGTTGCTGTTGTTGTGTTGCTGCAGAAGTTGAGCTCAGTGAACTCAGTTTTTAATGCACTTCTGTTGTTGGAAAGTCACATATTTGTAGGTCAGTGAGTGAAGTTACTTCAGTGACAGTGGCCTGCTCCTCTGACTCCTCCTGGCACCTGCACAGGTACACGTCGCCCTCCGAGCGTGCGATGAGACAACAGCCCAGTAGGACTCTGTTTTCCACTGGAGCACTAACATTGTGTCATGTTATCAGTGAGGCGCTTTGTTCTGCTGAGTCAGCAGAGCCCAGGAAGGAAGCTGCAGAGAGGATGGTACAGCTGATGTGCTGTCATGGTCCAGAGTGAGCACTGTGGGCCACAGAAACCACAAACGTCCTGACTGCCTTCATATCACAGGGAAACAGGCTGAGGCAGATGAACAGTTAGCTACATGCTAGCTAGCAGCTAACAGAGCATTTATTGCAGTCAGCTGTTGTTATGATTCTGTCATATCATCAGTTTGTTTACTTTATAATATATGTATAACTGAATAAAGGAGATGTGATTATTTGAATCCAACATGAATCATCTTTCACCTGCTTTATTATCAACAGTCTGGACTCTGTTGATTTGACACAGTGATTTGTTGATGAGTGAATTCCAATATAGCAGATTTTAGAGAAACACTCAAAGAAACCAAATCCTGCAAGGTTGGATGTTGGGTCCAGGTGGGCGGTGACTGCTTTGTTGTGACATCACAAAGTTCCAGAAGTCCTGACGGCTGGTTTTAAGGCTCAATTTCTGAACCTGCTTTATAATCACAAACGCATGAACATCTACATTTAGACTGTGTGGAGCTTTAAGTGTTGATGTGAACAGTTGTTTCACCTGTACGTAATGTACAGTGGTCACTATGAAACACGAGCAGTCAACAGATTCTCCTCCTCACAGGTGACGTGTTTCCTCTGAGTGATGTCGCCTGGAAACACAAACCACATGACTCCTGCGAGCTGCCTCGCTACTGTTCTCCTCCCACAACAAGCCCTGTCTTTGTTCATGATTAGTTGGGATTTGATTTTCATAATTAAAGCGCTCATCTGATACTCTGAAATAAGGAGGTAATTTGAGCAGCTGTCTGTTAAAAAAGGCCGGTTGCTAACAAGAGACTAAATGAGACGACAGAGGTTGTTGGGGACGTTAAACGTCCAACATGAAACCGACCCCCTCACCAGTCCACCTTTACAGCCTCACTGTGTTTCTACAAACTGTCACTAACTCTGTCAGAGGAAAGGCTTCTGTAGAAGAGCTCAGAGCTGAATCAGACTAAAGGCTGAAGGTTAGTGGTGGTGACGGTGAAGTCATGTGACCGTGGTGTCGTTGGTTTAGAGCCTAACATGAGCTTTTTACTGCTGCTGGTTGTGTTTAGGCTTCAAACATCAGAAAGTGGAGTCATTAGTGAAGATGATCCTCCTGAACCAAACCTGTCAGGGTCAGAAACTGTTGCTGATTTTCTCTAATCATCCAAAACATAGCGGAGGAATCCTATTGGCTGTTAGTGGAGGGAACCAGGTGATGATGACGTCAGGGATGGTCAGCCCTGCAGCTCAGTGTTGTTACCACAGTATGGTGAAGGTATACAAAACTGCACATTACAAATTAAAACAGCATTTACTCTAATGCATCACACAAGACAACAAACATTTTAATGACTTATTTTGTTAGTTTTTAAAAACTGTTTGCTCAGAATCTTTGCATTGTGACAGCAGGAAAGTTCTGATCAATAACATGATGAGATCGTATCATCACTGTCATTTCACTGTCACTGATATGAATCTAGATTTATATGTAGGTGACAGAACCTGAAGAGCAGAGCCATATACTGTCACACAACACACATGGTGTTTCATAAAATGTTGTTCTGATACATGTGTGAAAGATTGATAATAAACTTTATCCGTCGAGCACCTCGACACAGTGACAGTGTTGATGTTGTTGGTCTCACACTGTCTGACAGTCGTTAATGTGGAGACGTCTGTTTGATTCGCTCTGTATTTGCAGAAATGGTTCTCAGCTCCTCTTCGTCCCAGTAAACCACCGGTAAACACGTGTCTGACCTCTCTGTGACCCTCCCCTCTCTGTGACCTCTGACAGTCCCACACTAACTACCACTCCTGTGCCGTAGAGTCACCATGACGACCTGAGTCAGCTGTCAACACATTAGTTTGCTGCCACTTGGACTCAGACTGTTGTTGTCCAGCAGAGTGACGTCCTCCTCCATCCTGTTGGCGGCGCCATGTCAGGGTCTGTCTGACACACTCAGACTCAAAGACTGACCCTCAGCCCACAGACATGCTCGTGTTTTACTATGTTCATGGGGTCTGACATCTTTGTAGGGACCAGAATACAGATTTTAGGGTCTGTGTTTTCTGCAGTGTGGTCAGTGGCTGCTGCTGTTTTTAGTCCTCCACCCGTGGTGAATGGGACTCATGAGCGCCTCGGCTCACGTCACTGCCTGTCCCGTGGTCGGCCACATCTCTACCTCTAGGACACAGCGGGAGTCTTGGGTTAAAGAACAGTTTGTCTGATTCTGCTTCCTTGTTTACGTTTCAGTCTCTTTTCCTTTTCTACCATCTGACAGAAACTATCTCCAGGACCGTCTGGATGTTGTCTGTGCCACAGGCAGAGCGGGTCAGTCTGTCTGGAGTCTGGCGGCTGTGGAGGCTGCAGCTCCTGTATTCAGCTGCGTTTCATCACACAGGGTCTGATGCGTTCTGGCTGAGGCTACAAACACATGCAGTATGAAGACATTTTACCACGTTAGTGGAAGAGGGAGAAAGCCTGGAGGTGTCCATGGTCATCAGCCTCATCATTACAGCCTCACATCCTGCAGACAGGACAGTGACAAAGCTCCAGCATCAGTCATCAGTCTGCAGCAGAGTTTGACCATTGCTGGTGTGGAGACCAGTGAAAGCTGAATTCAGAGCAAAGTTTCAAAGCTGAACATTTTTTATTTATTAATGGTCACAGTGGTGACACTGTCGTGATTTACTGGAAACACTTGTACAGCACAAACTCACTGCAGCCAGCTTCTATTCTGTCGTCTGTTCGCTCACACACAGACACTGGGGCAGTCTCCACCCCCACCCCCAACACCACCCCCAACACCACCTGACAGATGCTGTGTGACTGTTTATTTATAGACGACAAATTAAAGGAGGAACCGGATGATGTGAATCAATCATACCCATCATATCAATGAATCAATACCGTTGCCACTTCTGTCAGGATCTGAGCACTACAGGTATTAGGGCTGTCACCTTTCAGCCAGAGGACCTGACGCATATCACACACATAGACACCATATGATACCAAACCATGATGACCTTTAAGGAGGTCTGACGCTCCTGGTGCCTTCACTTCATCACGGCGAGCAGGTGAGACTCAGACGTGTTGTTGTTGTCGAGCAGTTGGTGCAAACATCATCTTTGTTGGTAACACTTCCACAAACTGTCTCACGATAATCTGATGAACACGACCGTCTGAGTCGTCACAGTCTGAATATTTGTTTCCCTCATGTTTGAACAGGTGTGTAAAGTGACAGTCAGGGCGTTCTGCAGTTTACAGTTATATGTGGCGGATTTTGAGACAACGGTTCTTTTTTTTCCAGAAGGAAGTAGAATAAAGCAGCCTCTCAGTTTGAGTCCGTGGATCATTTACCAGCTGATCTGTGTGAGCTGGTTCAAAGCTCCACAATGTTCATTTAATGGCTGCAGTTGTGATATAATAGAAACTGTGAAAAGATGCATGAAGACTGAAGTGAAGAGCCAGGTAAGAGTCTGCGCCTCAAAGACGGTGATGGATGTTTGACATGGACACAGAGGAGCTGCATTATTTGTACTGCAATGTAGAGCTAATTTATAATTAATATAGAAATCACAACACAAAGTTACTTATGTGCTTTATTGTTAGTGTTTTCAGTGTGAACCACAGAGTCAGAGACAGACAGAGACAGAGACAGAGTCAGAGACAGACAGAGTCAGAGACAGAGACAAAGACAAAGACAAAGACAGAGACAGATAGAGACAAAGACAAAGACAGAGACAGATAGAGACCGAGACAAAGACAGACAGAGTCAGAGTTAGATTCAGAGACAAAGACAGAGTCGGAGACAAAGACAAAGACAGACAGTCAGTTAGATTCAGAGACAAAGACAAAGACAGACAGAGTCGGAGACAGAGTCAGAGACAGAGACAAAGACAAAGACGGAGTTAGAGACAAAGACAGATGGAGACAGACAGAGACAGAGTTAGATTCAGAGATAAAGACAAAGACAGACAGAGTCAGAGTTAGAGACAGAGTCAGAGACGGAGACAGAGACGGAGACAAAGACAGATCGAGACAGAATCAGAGACAAAGACAGACGGAGACAGAGTCAGAGATGGAGACAAAGACAGATGGAGACAGAGTCAGAGACGGAGACAAAGACAGCGTTAGAGACAAAGACAGATGGAGACAGACAAAGACAGAGTTAGAGACAAAGACAGACAGAGTCGGAGTCAGAGACGGAGACAAAGACAGATGGAGACAGACAGAGACAGAGTTAGAGACAGAGGTGTATCAGTTTCAGTTTGTCTGGAGGAGAATCTTCTTATTTCAGTGTTTTCTCTGCAGCCAGTCGGCCATGAATGTCTTTGGAGGGAGTGAACTGTAACAGACTAGTGTGTATTGGTGTACATTGGTGTGTATTAGTGTGTATTGGTGTGTATTAGTGTGTATTGGTGTGTATTAGTGTGTATTGGTGTACATTGGTGTACATTGGTGTGTATCAGTGTGTATTGGTGTGTATTAGTGTGTATTGGTGTGTATTAGTGTGTATTGGTGTACATTGGTGTGTATTAGTGTGTATTGGTGTACATTGGTGTGTATTAGTGTGTATTAGTGTGTATTGGTGTGTATTGGTGTGTATTAGTGTGTATTGGTGTGTATTAGTGTGTATTGGTGTGTATTAGTGTGTATTAGTGTGTATTGGTGTACATTGGTGTGTATTGGTGTACATTGGTGTGTATTGGTGTACATTGGTGTGTATTGGTGTACATTGGTGTACATTGGTGTGTATTAGTGTGTATTGGTGTGTATTAGTGTGTATTGGTGTGTATTGGTGTGTATTGGTGTGTATTGGTGTACATTGGTGTACATTGGTGTGTATTAGTGTGTATTGGTGTGTATTGGTGTGTATTAGTGTGTATTGATGTGTATTAGTGTGTATTGGTGTACATTGGTGTGTATTGGTGTGTATTGGTGTGTATTGGTGTACATTGGTGTGTATTAGTGTGTATTGGTGTGTATTAGTGTACATTGGTGTGTATTAGTGTACATTGGTGTGTATTAGTGTGTATTGGTGTGTATTAGTGTGTATTGGTGTACCTCGCTGTGTATTGGTGTGTATTGGTGTACATTGATGTGTATTGGTGTGTATTGGTGTGTATTAGTGTACCTCGTGTGTATTGGTGTGTATGAGTGTACCTCGTGTGTATTGGTGTGTATGGGTGTACCTCGTGTGTATTGGTGTGTATGGGTGTACCTCGGTGTACATTGGTGTGCATTAGTGTGTATTAGTGTGTATTGGTGTGTATGAGTGTGTATTGGTGTACATTGGTGTGTATTGGTGTGTATTGGTGTGTATGAGTGTACCTCGTGTGTATTGGTGTGTATGAGTGTACCTCGTGTGTATTGGTGTGTATGGGTGTACCTCGGTGTACATTGGTGTGTATTGGTGTACATTGGTGTGCATTAGTGTGTATTAGTGTGTATTAGTGTGTATTGGTGTGTATGAGTGTGTATTGGTGTACATTGGTGTGTATTGGTGTGTATGGGTGTGTATTGGTGTACATTGGTGTGTATTGGTGTGTATGAGTGTACCTCGGTGTGCATTGGTGTGTATGGGTGTGTATTGGTGTACATTGGTGTGTATTGGTGTACATTGGTGTGTATTGGTGTGTATTGGTGTGTATTGGTGTGTATGAGTGTACCTCGTGTGTATTGGTGTGTATGAGTGTACCTCGGTGTGCATTGGTGTGTATGGGTGTGTATTGGTGTACATTGGTGTGTATTGGTGTACATTGGTGTGTATTGGTGTGTATTGGTGTGTATGAGTGTACCTCGTGTGTATTGGTGTGTATGAGTGTACCTTCCATAATGTTCCCTGTACCTGTGGTGGTGGTCTTCAGACCCGGGTCCTGGACTCTGCTGAGTCTCTGTGCCATCGCCCCTCAGGGACATGATAGCAGCACTGCTGCTGAACGCTGCCACAACATCAGACCTACTCATCCCGTCATGTTAGGGGGCCCAGTGTGTCAGGAGTGGTGTGGACCTGCCCTGCCCCATCTGGAGAAGGCTGTGGGTAAACTGGGGGGCTTCCAGTTTGCATCTGTGCAGTAGAGTAATAATAGCTGGATTATTTTCACTGCAGTGTTTGATTAAATATTATTACACTATTTTCAAGCTGTGGACGGATGATCTCCAGTAAAATAACATCGCCTGCAGTTTTTCTCAAAGCATCGTTCTTCATAAGAACTAATGAAGCTTAGCTGGTGTTGGAACACGCAAGACTCCTCCCTCTTTAAGCGAGATGCTGATACAGACCTTTCACCACAGATAGTTTGACTTGTCTTAACAGGAGAAGCAGAGGTGAAACAAATCTCCTTCACCATGGTTCAGATCCACGAAGTGTCCCAGTAAATCCTGACATCACTACACTGCAGGGAAGGAGCTCGTTTTAACTCCAGGGAGTCGCTGCTCGATGTCTGTAACTGTGACACAGTTCAGTTTTTATGCCTTCAAGTATAATTTAAAGGTCTTTAAAGCTCCATGTTTTAACTTCTCCAGTGTTTTATCTGAAGTGTTGATCTCCATCAGAGGATACATCTGTGGTTTTAAGAACCAAAAACCATCTCAGTGTAGTTTTACATCTCCTCTCTCAACAGGTCAGTCAGCCAATCAGAAGAGAGGATCTGAGCCTCTCTTCTGATTGGCTGACTGTTTTCTGAGTGATCAAATAAAAATATTGCAGATTTCAGGTAAACACTCAGAGAAACAAAGTCCTGTAAGGTTGGATGGTGGGTCCAGGTGGGCGGGGCTTGGGGCATGGCTGAGGGCGGTGACTGCTTTGTTGTGACATCACAAAGTTCCAGAAGTCCTGACGGCTGGTTTTAAGGCTCAGTGTCTGAATACAGGCTGTGTGCATTTCTCTGTGGACTGAGGCTTTGATACTTTCACAGTATTAATATAGAACCTAGACCTGCTTTAGAATCACAAACACATGGACATCTACCTTTAGACTGTGTGGAGCTTTAACTGGATTTTTTTGAACATTGTTTGTCATAGATTTGCTTTGTAAACTGAATGTTCTGTGTTCTCATGTCGACCATTATAAAATTTACTGTATATTCCAAACAAGACCGAGAATTAATTTGGACATAAACAGTCAGACCCTGTTATTTTAAAGTGTGTTTGTGTAAAGCAGTAACAGAATTACAAGGACTGCAGCATGTTAGCTTTTCAGCTAACATCTTCTTATATACAAACATGGGCACATGTCTCATATTGTGCAGCGGTTTGTTAAACATGCTACCAACAAACATCCACCGGGAGAAAATGTCCTCTTTTTGTCAGGCTAATGCTGACTAGTAAAAACACACCTACAAATGTCAGCATCTGAAGTATTTGGCCCCATTTCTGCAGAACAAGATACAGAGGAAGCAGGTTTGTGATTTACAGCTACAGTGTGATTTCACAGAGCTGCTGCAGACAGAGACCTGGGTTTATGAAAAAGTCTGAGACATCAGAGCCCAGATACTGTTGTGCAGCAGGAGGCAGGGACAGAGGGCCAGGTATGCTGCATAATTACAAAGCACTAAGCAATAAACTACAGGTTTGCTGTTTGTGTGTCATGGACTCACTCAGAGAGAGAGAGAGAGAGAAGCTCCTGTGTACTGGGTCATTCTGAGATTTTGATGATATTCTGATTAGTTGTGCAGCTCTCGTTTCCAGAGTTGTAAAGTACAGTCTGAGTGTTATAAATAACCACAGTCTGATAAACCTCTAGATGCTTCTAAACTACTTCCTGTCTGGTTGTTATGAAGGTGAGTGTTACCTGGTGTTACCTGATCTTTAGTATCTGCTCATACAGAGTCTGAGTCTGCTGCAGCAAACTGAAATATTCTGCACAGCAGGGGGAGTAGAAATGAGTGCAGAGCATGCTGGGTAGGAGGATTTAGGAATTGGGAATTGGGGGGGGGGGGGGTCACTGTGTGTTTTTCAGGGGGGTCTGAATGTGGATGACAGCAAAATGGGGTTGGCCACCTGTCTGCAAAGAGGAGGAGCCTGTCTGGTCTCCTGGACTGAACTAGACTGGACTGGACTGTTGTCCTGTGTCTCATCTGGTTCTGAACTCAAACACAGTTGTTCCCATGATCCTTTGTGACTCAGAGCGAGTGTTTACCTCCGGTGGTCACACTCAGCCCTCCTGCATGGAGGAGGAGCTGGACTTAGATCTGAGAGTAGGTTCTGAGGAGGTTTACACCAGGTTCAGACTCCACTGATCCTCTCATCCAGTCTGTGCTGGTCCCTGTCATCAGTCTAATTACTGTAATTCCCTCCAGTTGCAGAACAAAGGGACTGATCACAGGATTAGGTCTGTAGACGCCAGGCCCCCACCACTCACTACCTGCTCCCCAGGCATCAAATCCCCACGAGGATGACAGCAGACTGCAGAGTAGAAAGCTCCTGAACACAGAAGAGTAAAGTTGCAGCTTTGTGTCGCTGCACGTTGGAAAGACCTGAGACTGAAACTAATTGTGTGTTGTGAAGCATGTTGTTGTTGTTGACAGTGTAACTGTGCGTCAGGCCTGTTGCTGGTGTCCCAGGTGACCACTGGGTGGCAGCACAGCTGTTTCTTTACATCTGTTACTGTCTTTCACATGTTCAGAGTTTCCAAAAACTGCACCGTGCTCTGGGCGGAGCCCAAGTGGTGCTCAGGTGTTGTTATGGTGTTGGCAGGGCTGCTCTTACTCGTCACTCACTGAGTAGCTCTCCCCCCATGACAAGGCCAGGTGAGGGGGCGGGGGGGGGGTGTTTCTGTATGAAAGTGTGGACAGAGGGAGTTCAGTCATGGTGCAGCAGTGAACATGTGTTTGATTTTCTTATAACACACACGTTACATGTGATGTGTATGTTGAAGCTTACTGGAGGTCAAGTTCACTCAAATGTACAACAGAAGCTTAGAAACATAAAAATGTTCAGATTACCCATAATCCTTAGCAGCAGAAGCTTTTGAATGCAGCCTGTTACCAGGCTTGTGCAGGATGTAGCTGTTGTTTTCCTTTGATCTGAGGTTATGAATGTCAAATCTTCAGGTTCACAGTTTATTATACAGACATTTTATTTTGAAATGACATGTAGTTCTAATTTTATTTTGTGTTGTCTCCACCAGGTGGCTCTGCTCGGCCTGGACCTCTTATCTGCCTTAGTGACCAGGTTACAGGAGAGATTCAGGGCCCAGGTGGGAACAGGTAAGAGTCTTTGAATCTCATCATTATTGTCTTAATGGAGCCTCGGGTTTCTGAGTAAGAAGCCATTTATTCCAGTTCTCACTGTAACGACTGTTTCCTGTTGTCTGTTGTGGTTCCACTGATTTTCTAGTTAAATCTCAGCTGAACTAAAATTTCTTTCTTCATATCTTTGAGGTCAGATATTAGATCCTCAGCCTGGTCAACATTTTAGAAGCAGATGTGACGTATTTGATGTTGTGAAGGTTACAGGAAGTCAGTTTCAATCATTAACACAACAGGAGTTTAGATTACCCATAATCCTTTGCAACCTAAGATTTTGAATACAGCCCTCAACCTGGGCTCATGCAGGGTGGAAGCTACTCCTGTTCCTCTGATTTGTGATTATGAATTAGGGCCCAGGCCCAAGATGGCCGCCGCCTCCTTCTTCTTCTCTAGAGTTGAAAGGCTGAGCCGTCAGGTTCTGTTGTCCTGGATACGATCGTTCACACCGCTGTCTGTCGTCTCCTCCTCTGTGTTTAATTTAAATCAGAATTGATGACTCAGGCTGAATCTCCGTCCTCCACATCTTTTGTTTTGGCTCAAAGGACAAATCCAGACTTTTGCCTTTCAAAGTCTGAACACTGGATATTTATCTCTGAAATAATGTTCAGCTGTGTCATGTTGTGCTGTAGTTTATCAGGAGTACATATATTTTTACAGCAGATAATTATTAACACACCCACACAGTGAGGAGCTGACTGAGCAGTAAGAAACCAGATCCATGAACATGAGCTGAGACAGTAACACAGCTGCAGCAGAGGTGAAGAGCCGCAGCAGCAGTAACGGCCTGTCCTCGGAGAGTACGCCACACCACGTTACATCAGAGCACAGCAGCGAGAAGACTGAGCTGAGCTGATCATCTGTCCACAGTCCGATCAGGGTCCAGTCTGTCCTCACAGATAAAACCAGACACATAGCATGGTGAAGAAATAAAGAATGAACTCTGCTTAATGAGGAGTGTGTTGACTTTTGTTTCAGTCGGTTCTTTACAGGAACTTTCATCACAGTTCAATGAGTCAAACATTTAGTTTTTCTAACCCGTTGATTTCACTGCTCCAGGTTAAAAACAAATAAACTGTATTAAATGGAGAAAGTTCATCATTACTGAACATTTTAGTGAGATAACATCAGTCGGTTTCTCTCTGGACCTTGTTCTTCTTCTGTGGTTGAGGGTAGTCGTGTGTTTCCTCCTCAGTTCTTCCCAGCCTCATCGATCGTCTGGGAGATGCCAAAGACCAAGTGAGAGACCAAGACCAAACACTGCTGCTGAAGATCATGGAACAAGCTGCCACCCCACAGGTATATACACACACACACACACACACACACACACACACACACACACACACACACCAACAGGCTGCTTCTTCTCTTCTTCATGAGGTAAATCTGAGCTGTTGTCATGAATTTGATTTAATTTAATCATTTACATTTAACAGAACTCAGAACCTGTGTTCGCTGAAAGCTTATCATAAAACATCCACAGGAGAGTTCAGGAGTTCATGATTCATAACAACAACAATAAATGATGTCGATGTAAATGTCAGCTGATGAGAAACAGGTAGTTGCAGTGCAGGTAGTGTCAAGGTCATTTAGACACAGTCATCAGGACAAAGTTTAGACTGTGACGTGAAGCTTTGATCACACGTCTTTAAATAACATGGATCTGTTTATTTTAAAAGAAATGAAAACTGTTGTTATCAGACTTTTAAACATCAGTATCAACAGCACAGTCAGTGCAGCAGAGGCTGTAATGTTGGTGTGTCGCTGCAGTATGTCTGGGACCGGATGCTGGGAGGCTTCAAACATAAGAACAACAGGACCAGAGAGGGGGTGTGCCTCTGCCTCATCGCCACACTGAACACGTGAGCCTCATGTCTGCTTCCTTTACTGTTGTGTCGCTCCTGCAGGTACAGACTCACCTGTCTGTGGCGTTTTTATTCTTGTCAAATGTAAAGAGTTCCCTACACGAGTCACCTCCTCTCTCTATGGTGAAGACAAAAATATTATTATTATTATTGTTGTTATTGTTATTATGCTGGAACTTAAATGTCCAGTCAGGTCAGTTCAGTCTGTCACAGGTTGACTCATGTCAAGGTTGAAACACATCTGAAGAATATTTGAAGTAAACAGGAAGTACCTGGACATAACTTTGAGTGCCACAATAAAAGATCTGAAAACGTTTATGAAAGAGAGATTTAAAAAAATTGTTTTATAAAATTTGCTACATTTCTAAAAACGTGTTTTATCCTTGTCATTATAGTTATTTAGTGTAGACTGATGAATAAAAACAATAATTTGATCCATTTGAAATTAAACAAAGTGTGCAAGAAGTGCAGGGGTCAGAGGTCATTGTTAACCTCTTCCAGTCTGAGTTCTTTTAACTCTTGTCTTCCAGATACGGAGCTCAAGGCCTGACCCTCAGTAAAATAGTTCCTCACATATGTAACCTCCTGGGGGACCCCACGAGTCAGGTAATCTGTACCCACTGAGCTGAGTTTCACTTTGAGCTTAAAACTGTTTTTTTTCATTGGTCTGGAGCTAAAATTATTTTTAGATTAACAGATGACACAATGATGTGAGATTTGATCATTAGTTTTTAGTTTTGCTGTTGCAACGTCTCATCACTGAGCTGAACATCAGTGTCTCTGTACCTGAGGAGCATCAGGCCTCAGCTCAGAGTCTCCCCCTGATGGAGGAGCTCAGTCCTGCAGCCTGACCACAGCATCACAGGGGGTCCAGCTCCAAACCTAATGAAACATTTGTAAAGGAAAAAAGAGAGAAAACATTCGTTTAACCTGTGATTTAATGTGTTATTGTGTTGATCAGGTACGTGACGGAGCCATGAGCTGCCTGGTGGAGATCTACAGACACGTTGGAGAGAGGGTGAGGATGGATCTGAGCAAAAAAGGCCTGCCACAGTCACGGTACGACAACAGGAAGCTGTCAGCTCTCAGTTCTCACTGTTTCATACTCAACACAAACACACATCAGTGTAGAGGAGGCGGCAGGCCTCAACAGTCCACACACAGTTTCCCCCTGGTGGCTGTGTGAAGTATTACAACTGAGGAGCAGGAATCTGTCCTGCCCCCCCCCCCCCCCCCCCGATGGAAAGATGAGTCAGCTGCTCCATCTTCTCTCTTCTTCAGTTGTCTTTGTTTTTACTCCTCTTTCTTCTTCTTCTTCTTTTTAATTCCTGCTTTGTGTCTGTCTTTTACAGGTTGAATGTAATCTTCAGCAAATTCGATGAAGTCCAAAGATCTGGGAACATGATCTCATCCTCCGGCTCAGGTGAGTCCACCTGTGTCTGTATGTGAGGTCAGAGGCCTCTTTGACCTCTGACCTTTCTTCAGATGATGATGAGTCGTCTTCATCTTCGTCAGACTGTCACTGTCTTGTCGTCAGCCGTTTCTCTCCTGGAGCATTGATCATCTGTCTGTCAGCTCCTGCTGGACTGTTTTTTTTGTGTTGAGTGAGGAAGAGGAAGAGGGAGGACAGACTCCAGGTTCCAGGTCAGACAGGACGTAGAGTGGATGAGTTTTGTCCACAGGAGGCGTCGCTCTAAAGGTTATAAATCTAAAATAATCTAAACGGAGACACAGTGGTAAAATGTTTGTTGACGTGTTGGTGTCAATGCTCCATCATCTAACACCACAACACGACTCAGGTGGAGAGATGCTGCTACAGTAGTTTCAGCCCAGGTTAACCCCGCTCCCCCCTCCTGACAGTCAGAGGAGGAATCTGGTCCTGGTGGGTACTGATCCAGTCTGGTTCAGTCTGAAACCTGCTGAGCTGCTCTCAGGCTCCGATGAACATCAGACATGTTCAGGATTGAAGATGGGGATGATTATGACCATGATTACATCAGTCCAACAACAGCCGGCTGCGTTGCCAAGCAACAGTAAACACTGTGTTGACCCATCAGAACCTTCAGCCTCTGGTTTTCTTAACGTCTCAGCAGGTGGTTGCACCACAGTCTCCACTGTTTGTTTCTGATTGGCTGCCTCCTCTGGCAGCACGGTCTTAATAAAGTCCTGTAGTGTGAACATGTTTGAGACCAGAGAGAAGATCATCTGAAGTTTCTCCTCATGTCTGTGATGTAACCTGGTCTTAAACTCCTGTCACACCTCCAGCAGCTGCTGACCTGACGTCTCTGTCATTTTCTTTAAATCCTGCTGCGTCAGAGCTGAGGAGACGGCCTGGTGTTCATGTGGACGAGTCACACCTCCAGTCCTCAGCTGAGTGTGACTGCTCCAAAACAAACGCAGTGAACAGAGAGAAATACCAGCGAAGGAGGAGAGATGATGCACAATGATTAGGTGTTGAAAGTTGCACAAAATGGCCAAATGTATGTGGACATCTGTAACCACATACCCACACGTTGAACTTCTTCTGCATGAGATCTGAGTCATGAAGGCTGTGACACATAATTCTGTCTTGTCTCATGTTCATAGTTGTAGTGTACATGCAGATCTTCTCATGGGGGGTTGGGGGGTGGGGGGCAGAGCTCTGCTGTGCTGATGTCACACAGCCGAGGAAGAAGAGGGGAGGGAGGGAGGGGGAGTAAGCTGAGAGACTGTAGAGGGAAAGAGAGAAGAGAGGGAGGGAAAGCAGCCATTTCGGTTTCAGCACCAAGAGGTAAACAGTGGGCGAGAGCTATAGAGACTGTGGAGAGAGAGAGAGAGAGAGAGAGAGAGAGTGAGAGAGCGAGCTTCGTGCGCTGTGGCTTCAGCAGCACTGCACCATGACAGCTGGAGAAGGTAAGACTGGAAGTAGATCTGGTTTGATCCATCTCCCTGTGAGTGGACGGTTCTTTCGTTAGAGAGAAAACAGTTTGAACTCTCTTATATAATCAGTTAGTCTGTGACCTGTGCTGTGACTCGTTAAATAACAGAAGCTGAGACCTGAGGTCAGAGGAGACACCAGGTCGTTTTTACAGCAGTGATGTGTGAACACTTCCCGCCTCCTGTTTATCTCAGCCGGGTCTGATCTTCAGTCTGTTCTCATCACAACATCTCGGTCCAGTGTCGGGCCACGATGATGATGAGCTGACAGAGTCACTGCAACAACGACAACATGTCAACTGTCCGGAATTTGTTATGTAATCAGGTTAGTTTTGACCCTCGTGTCAGAGCTCAGGTCACAGTATTTAACATGAACCTCAGTGACTGTGAGAGAAACTCTGAGTGAGTAGATGAGCATTATCTGTATTTAAAGTACTTTTTTAAAATGGTCTTATTATTCTTTTTGAATTACTCTCAGTGACACACAGCCGTGGTGTTTGTGGAGAATCACGTGTCTAACATATTGTACCTGTCTGTTTTCTGGACTCTGTGGTGTCTCTGAGTCTGAACTTCTTTCTGCTGAATCAGCTGTTATCAGATCTGATCTTCATTAAGTTAATTGATGAGACGTTGGAAGTACAGAAGGGAAATAAATAGATCAATGAATAATCACTGATCAGGTGCATCATGACCCACATGTTATAATCTTTGTGATTGAAGGTGAAGAAAATGCTCCACCTCTGATTTTCTGTACACAACAGCCCTGGTTATACAATCTGACACAGACAAATGAGTTCATGTGTCATGGTCACATCCTCCATTTTAGTTTGATCTAACAGCTGCTCTGATCACTGACTTCTTCTTCTGTGGTAGTCTCAGTCTGGGTCTGGACCCATTGACAGCAGATCAGTGCATAAAGCAAACTGGGGAAACAGAGGAATGATCCATAACCACAGAGCGGAGCCGAGTTTGAGACCAGAAAACACTGTGAATACGTTGTTGTAACTGTGGTACAACAGCAGTTCAACACACTCACAGAGTCTGTGATTGGCTGAGTCCCTGACTGTGTGTGTGTGTGTGTGTGTGTGTGTGTATGTACTTGTACTTGTACTTGCTACATAGTAAGGACCAAAATAAGTATTTTACTAACAGAGTGAGGACATTTTGGGAAAGTGAGGACATTTTGGCCGGTCCTCACTTTTTGAGACACCTTCAAATCACATGTTGAGGGTTAAGACTTGGTTTTAGAGTTATGGTTAGAATTAGGTTTAGGTTAAGGTCAGGGTCAGGGTTAGGGTTAGGCTCTCAGTTGTGATGGTTAAGGTTAGGGTAAGGGGCGAGGGAATGCATTATGTCAATGAGTGTCCTCACAAAGATAGAAGTACAAGTGTGTGTGTGTGTGTGTGTGTGTGTGTGTGTGTGTGTGTGTGTGTGTGTGTGTGTGTGTGAGAGCTCTGCTAAACACTGAAGGCTGCAGGTCTGTGTTTCCCTGAGTTCAGCAGGTCTGAGCTCAGCTCCACCTCCTACACTTTATTTACTGCAGGTTCATGAGAATGTGTTTTTAATTCACACGACGTCATCACAGTGAGACCCATCACCTCCATCACATCATCAGATCCATCACATTCATCACATCAATCACATTCATCACATCCATCACATCATCAGATCCATCAGATCCATCAGATCCATCAGATCCATCAGATCCATCAGATCCTGGTCCCTGGGATTTTAAGGCTGTCCAGGCCTGCTGGTCTCATGAGTTCTGAGGAGCCACTGTGTGCATTAGTGTGTGTCTGCTTGTGTTTGCAGCATAATTGTTGCTCCATGTAGGAAATGGTTAAGACCCGTGAGTGAGCAGGAGGAAGGGGGAAGAAGGAATGATTATTCTAAGGAGGCGCTTTGATCATCAAACACACACACACACACAGTGAATGCGCGGCTTTGTAAAGAGCTTAACGTGTTCTCCTATGTGTGTATGGATTTTGTGTGTGTGTGTGTGTGGAGGAGGCTGCAGCTTAAAACCACTGAAGAAAGATCTCTTTCCTTTATTTGTGTTGTTTGTGATGCCTTCAGGGTTTCTTTTTAAGAGAATATTTTGGGAGCAGATATTTTGCAGTGACTGCTCCCTCGGTATTTATCATCATTCTGTTTGTTCACAGATGTGAACAGATCAGGATGAGCACTGATTTGCTGCCTCTTTGTTTTTGTGCCACACTCCTGAATCCTGGTTGTTGTCACCTACATGTTTTAATTAGGTAACAGACTCTAGGACCAGATGTGACTTTATGTCGACTGGATATGACAGACTGTCTGGACTGTCGCTAGCTTGGCTTTGGTTTGTTTTTGTGGCTAGGCTAACTGGTCACTTTTTACCTTGTTTTTGATTTATATGAAATAAAAACGTGAAACACTGAAAAGACGGTTTTGAAGGAGGTCACTTGTAGTGATGAACCAACAGAAACAGCTCACCTGCTTCTCTCTCACTGATCTCATAATGTCATTAAAGGCCACAGCAGCAGACAAACATCTGTAAAAGCCTCCATCCTCCACCCACTCACAGCAAACAGCAGACAGACTCAGTCAGAGAGCAGCTGGTGGAGACCAACACAGAGCTAAAAGAGCGGGAACACTGACTCTAGATGAAGCTAATGTTGCTGTGGAACCGCTCCGTGTGTGAATCAGATTTAACTCCACATGCAGGTTTCCATGGTTACCACTTAGAAGATCATGTGATTATTTTCTTTTTTTATTGTCATGGACATAATATCTCTGTAACACCTTCAGGGAACTAAGTAAAAACATTTACAACTCTAGGGCGAACTGGTTAGATGGTGGTGGTCAGGGGTCAAAGGTTAAGGGTCAGTGTGACCTCACAAAACACTTTTTAGCCAAGACTCAAAACATCACAGCAATTATGACAAAATTTCACACAAATGTCTAATATGTTGTATGACTCTGGATAAACAGGATGAGATATAAGACTAGTGGAGGAAGGAGATGACCACGAGTCCGTCCCTTAATACTTTCCCACCTCCCTGCCTCAAGCACATAGGTTCCTACTGATGATATAAGACTTTGAAAAGCAGTTCACAGATATGTAGTTTAATCATCAGTTCTTTCCTCAGACAGCTGGTAGTTTTTATCACTCATTACTCAGACAGAAGGAGATGGTGGAATTGCTTTCACCTGTGGGTTAACACAGGTTCTCAGGTTGTGTGTGTGTGTGTGTGTGTGTGTGTGTGTGTGTGTGTGTGTGTGTGTGTGTGTGTGTGTGTGTGTGTGTGTGTGTGTGTGAGAGATGGAGTCAGAACAGTGTGCAGACTGATGAAGGCGTGGTCTCAGTGTGGCCCTGTGGTGTGTTTCCAACAGTGGAGCTCAGAGGCTCAGGTGTTCTCTGAACACACAGGTGGTGTTAGTTGGACTTCATCAGGTCTCCTCCTGTATCACCCTCGGTGTGTTAGCTGGAGACAGATGTGTTCATCAATATATTCACTGTTAATCAGCTCAGTCACTTGTTACTGTGCATGCAATGTGTCACTGAGGACCGGGGGGGTCAACAGACAGAGAGGATAGACTGTGGCAGCCTCTGAATGATGTGGTTGTCGTCCTCATTCACTGCAGCGTCTGTGCATGTGACTCTGGGGTTAAAGGGAGTCTTTGATGGGCCCCTGGCCCCCCTGCCAGACCCCAGACCGGGCTCCTCTACACCAACTACACTGACTCTCTGTTGGTACAAAGACAGACTCAGTGTTTTCCACAGTTAATGTTCCCACATCCAGAGAAAATGAGTGGAGCCCAGTGACACTGCCTCAGTGGAGGGGGACATGTTGATGCTCAGTGTCTGTGGTTCAGTCGTCGCTGAGAACTGCTGCCTCCTCCTACAGTCAACATGTGTCATGTGACGGAGGCAGGTGCTGGTGTTGTGTTCCTCCATCACATGTTCTCTGGTATAAGAGGATGATAAACACAGGCATGTTATCAGCTGGGACAGGGCTCAGAGTCCTGAGTGTCAGTGACGGCAGCTCAGGTCTCAGTTCACCTGGACTGAATACTCCACCTCCGTCCCATCAGGGTGGTGCAGCTGTCAGCTCTGCCCCCTCACTGTAACAAGGTTCTGGGTCTGGACCGGCCTGGGTTTCCTCCACGTTCTCCTCTTCCACCTCAGTACAGGTGACTCTAAATTACCTGTGGGTGAGAGTCTGTGTTGACACACCTGTAGCACCTGCCAGAGGCCGACAGTTCAAACAGGTGGTGACCAGGATGTGTGGATGTATAGTGTAGTGTAGAGGATCCATCAGTGTCCAGGACACACAGGTGTCTTCAAACAGGTACATTCATCCTTCCTCTGTGACGTCACGTGGAAGGAGCTGAGAGAAACAGACTGAGATCACATTTGTCATGAAGCCAAAGACCAGAGGACACAGTCAGAAACAGGTGTCCGGTCAGGTGAGGTCTGAGGTGCTCAGCTCGATATCTGACAGGTGGGGGCAGGAGACTCACAGGGTTTATTTGGTGAGAGACCAGACAAAGTTTTTAGAGGCTGGTTAAGATTTGAGTTTATTAATCTACAACTTGAAGCCAGAAGGTTAATTTTCTGCTGTGACATAACTGTGATCATCTGTCTCTTGTGTAACCCCACAGGGAGCCAGATAAACCTTCAGCCTTCAGCTTCCCCTGAGCACCGAGGGGGGGTCTGAAGAGAAAGATGGAGAGATCAGGGCAAAGGGAGGGAAGAGGTTAAAAGGACAACGCAGTGAATGGGAGACTGTATGAGAGCCCCCCTCTGTCTCACCCCTCCCTGTCAGGGAGAACTGAACAGTATTATTTGACTCCCTCATTCTGAGAACTGAACTCTCTCTTAATCCCTCCTGTCTCTGGGCTTTTACTGTTTTTCTGCTGAGACCAGGATGAGGAGAGAAAATCCTCTGTTATATAAACTGGAGCTTCAGAGACATGTTCAGCCTCAGCAGTGACTCTGACACCCAGTGGTCATTACAGGTAGCACAGCCCCGGCCCTGAATCCAGCCAGACCACACCTGTAAGTTTAGCTATTGCTACATAGCTAACCTTAGCATTAGCAGCTGTTTACTCACCTATATAGAAGAAACGTTGTGAGTTCAGCATCAAACTTCTTCCTTTACTCACCAACATCTGTCTCCAGAGGTGGAGACACATAAGTTAGCATGCTAACCAGCTAGCTCTGGTCCATCCCACTGCAGCCTCCAGCCTGTCCTGAAGACGGAGCTGCTCAGAGCACGTGTTATCACCTCTGCGTTTGTAAATAAAAACCTGTCGCCACCTGCTCCTGGTGAAATACCAGAGAAAATTTACAGTTATCCTCTTAGGTTTCACTTTGCATGTAGTCTTCTTCCTGTCTGAGAGTCTGACCCTCATTTCACTGCTGTGTTTTCTGTTCATCAAACTTCCACATGTGACTAATGAACTGATGACCTGTTGTTGTGTAGTTGTATCCTTGTTAACCTGAGACATAAACACAGTATTTGGCTCCATGGTCAGGAACACACCTGCTGTCCAGGTGACAAGTCAAAATGTCTGCTGTGAAAAAAGACCTGTGGTGACCTGGACAGGTGACACACAAACCTGCTCTATATATATATATATATATATATATATCTATACATGTATTTGTCAGGTAACGATGCATCTCTTTCTTGTTGCTGAATCACCTGTGTTAAGCTCATATACTGATGTGAGAGTGGGCAGGTACCAATGGCTGCGTTCCGCTGGTTATTTTGCAGCAGGTGCGGGAATACCAGATAAAATGGAGTGTGGTGTTTATGAGGTGGACAGGTGTGATTCGTGCCTCAGGTTGGGTGGCATCAGGATGGCTCCACCTAACTGCACCCTGACCTGAGGTCTGACCCCCCCCTCAGCCGACACACCTGAGGGGGTGTGGACTGACAGTTTCCTGCACAAGGGCAGGGCTGTAAAATGAAGTGTGTGTCAGTTGGTAAGACACTTTGTGCAGTTGTAAAACTAAATAAAACCAAATAAAATTAAATAAAGCCTAATAAAACTAATGTAAAGTGTAGATTTAAAAACCATGAAGTATTATTCTCTGTAGTGACAGAACCAGACTGAATATTAAATATTAATGTGTGTGTGTGTGTGTGTGTGTGTGTGTGTGTGTGTGTGTGTGTGTGTGTGTGTGTGTGTGTGTGTGTGTGTTCAGTGAGCACAACAAAGCTGATCTTACAACAATAGACCCCTCCCTCCTCTCACTCCACACACCAGCAGCATGATGATGCACTGTGACACACACACACTGATAACTGAGCTCACAGAGGAAGGTTAGTCTGACACTTTGTCAGAGCCCAGCGTGCAACACACACACACACACCCTGTGGACAGATGCCTGGTGAAGCAGGGAGCTGGTGTTAGAGGGTGGAACAAAGAGATGCTGAGGAAGCTGGTGTGCAAGAAAATCTGCGCTCGTAAGACTGATACCTTTTATCTGTTCCTGTCTCTGTTGCTGCTCATCTGTCTGTCTGTCTGCCTGTCTCTCTTTCTTGGTGTCTTTCTTCCTCCTCTTTCTCTCTCTCTCATACTCAGCTCTCCGTCGTATCCTCTCTCTCAACCTGTTGCCTTTCCTCCTCATCGTCCACTGTGTGCTGTTCTGTTTGTGTTGTTCTGTTGTAGGTGCAGTGTCATGGTGCTTTCAGGAGCTGTGTGTGTGTGTGTGACTTCACCCTGAACAACAGGTTGCTGTGAGACGTCTGTAAGAGCAGATTCTCTCTGATCAGTTGTTTTCTAAATCAATATAATTAACTGATATTCAGAAACAGAAAGTGACTGAAGCTGCAGACGTCCCTGTTGTTGTCGCTGTGGCTCAGCTGGCACCATCCACCCATCAGCCCCGGGCTAATCCCCCCTGTGAATGGTCACGTTGGGCAGGTGACAGGGGTCATGTTTCCATGCGTGGATGTCAAACCAGGTTAAAGTCAGATGGATAGAAGATAAAGGCTGAATGGACACACACACACACACACACCCTGACAGACTGAGTGCGTCGCAGCCTGAGGTGAGAAGATGCTGAGATGACTCAGGTTCTCCTGTAGCAGGTTGATGACAGCAGAGGGATGATGCAGGTCACCATCAGCACAGTGAGAAAACAGTGTCTGTGGATGATGAGTGAAGAATCTGTTATTGGTCCTGATGAGAAACGTCATCCAGCCGTCCTGTCTCTAACATTCAGTCACTGGTGACCTGAGGAGCATTTTTCCAGATGTAAATCAGCTGTTCCCTCATTAATTCCCTTCTTCCTCCTCTGTCGTTGCAGATAAGAACTTTGAGGATGAGGACTCTGTGGATGGAGGCCGGTCCTCCTCCTCCTCATCCTCAAAAGCCCCCCCCAGCGGCAGGAGGACGGTGACGAGCTCTGTCAGGAGACCCAGCTCAGCTACCACAGCTAAGGCCACAGGTGAGGGATCTTCTGGTCAGAGCCACCAGCTGTAACAGACCCTCAGTGCTCGCTTTATTAGGAACACCACGCTGACACTGGCAGATCCTCAGGGCTGCAGGTCCTGGATCCAGATGTAGAAACTTTCCTCTGTTGACAGACTGAGACCTTCAGACCAGGACTGACTGGTGTTAAGGTCCAAAGTGAGTCCAGAACACATTCAGACTCAGACCCTGTCATCAGACCAGGTCTTCACCTGTCCAGTGTTGGTGAATCAGTGTCCACTGCAGCCTCAGGTTTCTGATGTTGGTGACGGTCAGAGTCTCTGAAGTTCCTGACCTGAATCGGCCTGACTTTATGTATATTTATTGTCCTGCTGCCACGTGATTGGCTGATTGGATGACAGCCTCAGTAAGCAGCTGTACAGGTGTTCCTGATAAAGAGCTGAGCGAGGGCACACTGTCCATGAGCACTCTCAGCATGAGTCATCATAGATGTGTCACGAGTTCGACTGTGACCTCAGATGAAGGTGTGCTGATGTTGAAGCTCTGCTGAGTCTCAGGTTGTGTGTCCACAGGTAAAGAAGCAGGAGCTGGTGCTGTGGATGAAGAGGATTTCATCAAAGCCTTTGAGGACGTGCCCTCAGTCCAGGTAGGTGCAGTCATTCACGCTCCCCTGAGGAGACGTCCCACTGACTCTGCGTCCTGATGTTGAGGCTGGACGGAGTGACAGTGTTTGGTTCAGATGATTTTTAAAGGTCCCCAGACTTTTTACAACCAACTGAAATATCTCTGCCTCTGGAAAGTTAGCTCAGATACTACACAACCAGTACACAACCAGTACACACACATCTACCTTCAGGCTGCAGATACATGGGGCCCAGTTACCTGGGCCCGACCTCAGTGACCCCACTCACCTGCTACTCTTTATTTATTTAATTCACTAACTTAAACTGTTTGACACCGACTGGGCTGCTGTTTGTGTGTCTGTGTGTGTCTGTGTCTGTCTGTGTGTGTGTGTGTGTCTGTTTGTATTTGTGTGTGTCTGTCTGTGTTTGTGTGTTTGTGTGTGTGTGTGTGTGTTTTTGTGTGTCTGTGTTTGTGTGTGTGATTGTGTTTGTGTGTGTGTTTGTGTTGTTGTTTATCTTTGAGCAGATGACTCTAAACTACGATGGTAAACAAAGTAAACATTAAACTTACTTAGCATTAGCATGTTAGCTTTGTCACTGTGAGTATATTAGCATGCTGACATTAGCATTTAGCTCAGAGCACCAGGACTATGTCCTGGAGCATCTACCATGGAAGTAGAGATTTAGAGGCTCACCTGAGGAGGAGGAGGAGGAAGAGGAGGAGGAGGAGGAACCACCTTTAACAGCTGGTTGTCATGTTACTGTGCAGATCTACTCTAACAGAGAGCTGGAGGACCAGCTGACCAAGATCAGAGAGGTTCTGTCGGATGACAAACATGACTGGGAGCACCGAGTGGTGGCGGTAAGACCTCAGACTCTTCCTCACATGAGGTTCAAGTGATGATCCACCAACATGACGGTGTCTCTCTCCTCTGTCTCCTTCCTCTCCAGCTGAAGAAGGTGCGCTCGCTGGTGTTGGCTGGGGCGACTGAGTACGAGGGTTTCCCTCAGCAGCTGCGTCTCCTGGAGGCCTCCCTCAAGCTGTCGGCTAAAGACCTGCGCTCCCAGGTGGTCCGCGAGGCCTGCATCACACTGGGGTAAGATCCTGAGCTGAGGAGGACCAACTGTCCCGCCCGGGTCAATAAATGTTTGGTACCAACAGCTCAATTCTAATTGGAGCTGTGCCCAAAAGATCCGTTTCCCAAACACGGGATGATATAATAATAATGAGCATTTGTTTCCTGTCAGGGTTAAATCAGCACAGCTCTAACACACAGGTTAATACAGTGAAAAACTGTGAACCTAATGATTGATCATCATCATGTCAGACGGCCATGATGGCTTTGATTGGCAGCAGTGACATTAACAGGAATCTGTAGTCGATCAGGCTGCAACATGAAAACAGCTTCATAAACTATTTTCTTTCCACATACTTAAGCTAATGAAACGAGCAGCGCGCTCTCCACTACAAACATCCGTCATCCAAACTTTAATATGACCCTGATGAGGTGGAACAGAGCAGAGACGCTGAAAGAGCAGCAGGCTGATGAATGGACCGGATGGGAGATGTCACCATGGCAACATGCCTCTCAATCCAGTACAGACGTCCCCATCCCATGTTGAATTTTACAAGCTAAAAGGCATCTATTGATTTTAGAGAGTGAAGCGTTTCCTCCAGCAGCCAGTCTCTATAATCCAACAGCTGCTCCTTACCCTGAGAATATTATCTGGTAAGACTCTTCACATCTTATACCTGAGTTAGAAAACGAGAAGTGAAATAAACTTTGATGTATCGTCAGTGTCAGAGGAGCTGTTTGTTTTAGATTCAGTTGTCTCTGAATTATCAGGAATAACAGCATCACATCACGTGAGTGGATCATGTGATGGTCTGTTCTTTAACACCATCCTCTTCCCTCTGTTTACCCTCCATCAGACATCTGTCGTCAGTTCTGGGAAACAAGTTTGACCACGGAGCAGAGAGCGTCATGCCCACACTGCTCAACCTGGTGCCCAACAGTGCCAAAGTCATGGCCACGTCCGGGGTGGCCACCATCCGCCTCATCCTCAGGGTAGGACATGAAGAGAGGAGGGCTGATGTGGTGGCTTCAGTCGGCCGGAGAGATTTATTATTTATTTATTTTAACTTTAAACCCACAAATTTAACTGTCTTCAATAACCACCTCCTCACATCATGTGAGAATATTAGAGTAATAATGAAACCATTCTTTTGCACTTATGGAATAACACTTGTGTTTTCTGTCTTTCCCCTGCAGCACACACACTACCCCCGACTCATCCCCATCATTACCAGTAACTGCACCTCCAAATCAGTAGCAGTACGACGGTAAGAAGACTTTGCTACTGGTATAAAGCTTCTGTCAATACAGTTACAAGAACGTATATTCAGTCTGTAATTATTTTCTATTTAATATTCTGTGCAGTCATATTTTGTACATAACAGGTTTTTATAGCAGCACTTTTGGTTGTACAGCTCTTACAACATTTTACAGATATTAAAGCTCCATGTTTTAACTTCTCCAGTGTTTTATCTGAAGTGTTGATCTCCATCAGAAGATATATCTGTGGTTTTAAGAACCAAAAATCATCTCAGTGTAGTTTTACATCTCCTCTCTCAGGCTTCTTTCTGGAGCTCTAGTAACAACAGGTCAGTCAGCCAATCAGAGGAGAGGATCTGAGCCGTTTTGTGTTCTTTGTTGTGACATCACAAAGCTCCAGAAGTCCTGACGGCTGGTTTTAAGGCTCAGTTTCTGAATACAGGCTGTGTGCATTTCTCTGTGGACGGAGGCTTTGATACTTTCACAGTATTAATATAGAACCTAGACCTGCTTTATAATCACAAACACATGGACATCTACCTTTAGACTGTGTGGACCTTTAATATTCTCTGTCATGGTGATGTTTAACTTTCCAGACGCTGTTACGAGTTCCTAGACCTCATGTTACAGGAGTGGCACACTAACACACTGGAAAGGTGAGATGAAAAATATCTGCTGTTGTCGGGTTGTGTTGTCATGTGTGTCGTTCTCTCACATGATGACATTTGAGTTAGCAGAGCATTGGCTGGCTGCGCCGCTGATGAGGCCCATTAAATTGATGAATGCTGAGAGAGAGTCTTCATCGCCAAGACCTCGAGCGATAAGGCAAAACTTTCCCATCCCTGTAACCATGGTAACCGCGGCAGAGACTTTAAAAAGCATGCGGAGAATCCTGTGGGTGGTCCACATTCCCTGTGGACCACCAGAGGAATAAAACTGGGAGACACTGGCAGTTTCTGTTCTTTAGCATTTGAGGTGTCAGGTTATAAAGTGGTCTGTCAGAGGGAGCTGTTCGTGTCCTCCTCACCATGTTCCCGTACTATCCCAGACACGTGGCTGTTCTGACCGAGACCATCAAGAAAGGCATCCACGATGCAGACTCTGAGGCCAGATCCATCGCAAGAAAGTAAGTGTTGTTTCAGGGGCGATCTTCTTCATGTCTTTGTTCCATGAGAAAGTCAAGTATTCACTCATCCTCCGCACCTGTAGGTGCTACTGGGGTTTCCATGGTCACTACAGTCGGGAGGCAGAGCATCTGTTCCAGGCGCTGGAGTCCACCTATCAGAAGGCTCTCCAGTCTCACCTGAAGAGCTCTGACAGCATCGTGTCTCTACCCCAGTCTGACCGCTCCTCATCGTCCTCCCAAGAGAGTCTGAAGTAAGAACCATGACCTCCTGTTTCCTCCTCCTGTCATCACTCTCATCCCTGCTCCCCATCCTCCATATTTACTCTCCTCTTCCTCCTCTTCCTCTCATGCTCCTGTTTTTATTCTGCACATTTTCTGTAATTGATTGGAAGAAACCACTAATGCATCTGTCTCATTGATGATTGTAAAAACATTGGTAATTATTGTCAGATGGACAGCAAATGGGTGAGACACACAGACACACACACACACACACACACACTTGGATGACTGTGATCAGTTTATAGATTCTCTATGGAACATGTTGGTTAATGACCTCATAGTCCATCAGGTCTGCAGCTGTCATGGTCATCTGTGTGTGTGTGTCTGTGTGTGTGTGTGTGTGTGTGTGTGTGTGTGTGTGTGTGTGTGTTTATGGGGATGAGTTCATCTTTATTTTTTATTTTTTCCCTTCTGACAGGTTTTCATCATCTGATGAAAATCATGAACCATTTATATTATTATTTTTATTTCAAGTTCTGTCCAATACAATTTATTATACTGGGCATTTATATTATATATCATATTTATGTTATATAATGTATCCATACACTTAATAAAATCCATTGTTGTAATTCATAGATTTCTAATTCTAGAAATACAATAAATGTTGTTTTCAGTGGGTTGACGTGTGATGTACACGACGTGTCTCTGTTTCTGTTTTTTTCAGTCGGCCGCTGTCTGTGAAGAGTGTTATAGGAGGGAGCATCACAAGGAGTGAGTTACTTTCATTGTCTTGTCTGTTCTGTCACTTTGAGGTTGTGTTTTCTCCTGAAGTGATCAGATCCACTGTGCTGATGCTCCCCTGATCATGACTTCATGTTTATATTATTATATTATTGTTATCTTTTATTTATCTATTATTTATCTTTGTCTTAGATATTTGTTACTGACATACTTACACACAGTTTTTTCTCTTGCACTGTCATCTTTGCTGCTGTAGTACTGCAAATGTCCCCACTGTGGGACTAATAAAGGCTTAATCTTAATCTTAATATACAACAGCACTAATCTGCAGTTCAGAGGTTTCGACTACGATCAGATTTTATTATTATGATTATTATTATTAATTCACCTGCTAGAACATGAAGAGAAACAGGAAACAGATGAACCTGTTTAAATAATAATGAAAGCTAAGAAATCTACCTTCAAAAGCTTCAGTGTGTTCATCAGCAACATCTGTGCACCTGCTTATTCACGCAGTTATCCAATCAGCCAATCACGTGACAGCAGTGTAATGTATAAAGTCCTGCAGACACAGGTCAGACTGACTCCATGATCCTGACAGCAGGACTCTGTGGGGTCCAGACCCTCTGCTGCAGGACTCCTGGTCTCTGAGACTCTGTGTGTTAGGAGTCACTGTCAGGGACCAATCAGACGTCTCCCTGATCATGTGATGGATCTAAAGAGTCCAGTGTGTTGGGGCTTCACAGTTCTTGATCAATTAACTGGTGATCATAATCAGAATAATGATCATAATAAAAAAAAATAATAATAATACTTTATTTGTGCAGAAATATAGAAATGTTTTCTTCAGAAGTGAAGGTAAAACAGGAAACTGCCTCAGGTCCGACCTCCTCACTGTGCTGCACCTGTGTAGAGGTGCACAGTAGAAAGTAGATGGAAGTCTTCAGGCACTGCTTCAGTTTTCACTACTTGCCTCTCATTTCCAGGTAAGCTGGTGAGCACCAGGATGCCTACCACACCGGGTTCCCTCCAGCGTTCCCGGAGCGACATTGACGTAAACGCCGCCTCCAGCGCCAAGTCACGTCTGTCCACCGTCCCCGCGTCCTCACCATTCAGCTCTGCAGCCGCCCTTCCTCCAGGATCCTACGCCTCATTAGGTAACTCGTCAGTCGTCTTCCTCAAATCAGAAAAAACAAACATTTGTGTGGCAGCTGCAGCTCGTTGTGTAGAGAGAACACACACACACACTCTCAGAATCAGAGAAAGGATGAAACACTAAACGACTGTGAAGCGATTGAAACCTTGATGTAGCCTTGACCTCCTCAGTAAATAAACACTGCAGTGTGTGAGCTGTGGAGATTTTTTCTTAAAGTCTCTGTCATCATGAAGTATTACAACATTCTCTCCTGTAGTCAGTGGCTTTTATGGAGCTGACTGGATTATTAATGACCATGCAGTTTGTCATTAGACTGTTCTGTCAGCAGGAACTGTTTCCATCCTGCACCGACACCTCTGACTAATCGAAGTGATGAGGCTGAGTAACCCTCCCTCCAGTGTGATTAAAACCCCTGATGCTTTTTAAGGATGTTTTCACTCACATCTTCAGCTAATGGGGGCTGTTAAACCTGTCCCCCTCCAATACATATGAAAGTTACTGTGGTCTTGTTTCCTGTGCAGAAACTTCTCTCCCTCCCTTTTTCTCCACTGAGTCCCTGTGGCTCGACAGCAGCCGTTACTAATGACCAGGAGGCCCCTGCTCACCCACTCACTCCTGCTCCTGCTTCAGCTGTTACTAATGTCTCCTCTATACCTCTCCTTCCACTCGCTGCTGCACTGCCTTTCTTAAATTCCCAAAAGATGGCACTCCTGGTAAAAGTGATGGTAAGACTTGTGTCTGTTTGTAAGAGAGAGAGAATGTGTGAGTGTGTCCTTATTCCCATCTTCTTCTCTTCATCTGTGCCCCCTCCTCTTCTCTTTACCCCCGTCCTCCCCTGAAGTGCTCGTCTGTTATGTGGAAATCTGCATGGACTGTCTGCATGGATTTTATTGTCTGACTGTAACTGTGACAACTGTCTCCATCCCTTACTCACAGAACTCACTGGTTTCTACAGGTGTTTTCAGTAGATAGATGTGTTCTCTGAAGTTTTCACAAACTAAGCTGATGCCAAATTTTACATCTGTCCCAGATGTTGTTTCCTTGTTCAGTGGAGAATCTTCAGGGTTAAAGTCACTAACAGGTGGACCCTGGTCAAGATCCAGACTCAGATGTATAACCTATAAATTAATAATCATTAAATTATGTCAGAGTGTTTCTATTTTAACCAGCACAGCTTTTAAAGCTTTTACGGTGCTGCTCATGTGACGTTGCTCAGCCAATCAGAGCGACTGGAGTCAGTGAGTGAGATAAAGTCACAGGGGAGACACGATGTCAGAGAAATAAGTGAGGACAGTGGGATAGAAGAGGGAAAGACAGAGGACATGATGGAGTGAACCATAAAGAATTCAAAATGAAAAGTCAACATACTCTTTCATTTTGTAAAATTCAGCCCTTTATTGTAATTTTATAATGGCTGTTATTTTCCTTGAAATGCTAAAAAAAACAAGTTATTCTGATATTCTTATATAGAGAAGGTATAATTATTATTTAATCATAATAATCAGAATATATATTTATAATAGACTATAATGAAATCCCTCCAGTGTATTGAACCTTTGTTGTAGGAAGTTTGCTGACCTCTTTGAATTTTAATTGATTTTAATTGATCTAAATGAAATTTAATGAGGATCAAAGCGTCTGTTTTTCAGTATCACTCAGGCTTTCACTCGTTCTACAGATCCATCTTTTTTTGTTGTTGTAAGAGCTGTGAACAGAGGACGTGTGTCCACCGTTGAACTGGAGGACAGCAGATCAGGTGAACTTTAGCACAACGTGGTGACTGTTGATAAAGTGCTTATGAAATCATTGATTAATCCTGGAGCGACACGTCTCCACTTGAAGCAGGGTTTTATTTTTGGCTCTTATCACAGTCACCATTCTCAGTGTTGTGTTGTGTAACCAGCTCCACCAGATTCTCTGGTTGTGATGGATTTTGCCCCAAACTTATCAAAGATCCTCCAATGGACTCACGGATCGCAGCGACCCCCCACTCCCACCCCTCACCCCCCGTTACCACCTCACATCTACAACTGCACTATAGAAATGAGACTGTGAGGAAACTTTGTTTTTGGCAAACGTGTGTGTGTGTGTCTGACCTTAATGATCTGTTGACATTGAAAAGATGACTGAACTGTTGTGTGGTTGTATGATCTCGTGTTGGTTTGTGAAGATGAAGCTGAACAAACAGCCTCTGACCTGCTGACTGTTTGATGCAGAGACACTGAGCACTTCTTCCAGTTTAGGGGAAAAGTTTCTGTCAGTTTTATGGTGCTGGGTTAAAAAAAAAAACGTGTTAGCATTATTAGCATCTCTTGCTTTTGTTAATGGGCACACCTAGCTGTAAGCTAGCCCATTAGCTTGTAACTAGCAGTATCTCTTTAAGAAGGCTGATAATTTTGACTTTTTTTTTTGCTAAACATCAAATAAAAACGTTTTTCTCTTCACTGTGAAGAATGTGTAAAGTGAGGATGTGGATAGAGATTCTCACACTCAGTTTCAAACACAGGATGTAGGAGTTTCTCTGTGTCCGTCTCCAGACCGGGTTCAAAGGTTTGCCAATATTTCTTATTGTTTGTTTCATCACATGACACAAGTTCCTCAGAGTCTCCTCGCTTGTTTTCTGTCTCGTGTCTGAACTGTGCAGACAGACGAACCCTGATCTAAACAAACACTGAGAAATATTCACAAACTCTGATGGACCCTGGTTTGTCTGTTTCCCCTTCATGTTTCCAGAGGGGCTATGTTCTCTTGTCCAGGTCTTCTTCACTCTGTCTCCCCAGACCTCCTCCTACAGCCTCTGTCCAGCTGGATGTTGATGACTCATCCTCCTCTCTCTCCTCCGCTCTCTCCTCCAGGTCGTGTTCGCACCAGGAGACAGAGCTCCGGCAGCGTGGGCGGAGCCAGCACCTCTGTGGTGGACAGCAGGGGGAGGAGCCGAGCCAAAGCGGTCTCCCAGTCCCAGCGTACGTACACACTTCTCACACACGCTCCCGTGGAGGTCAGGCTCCATGGCTGAGTGTCACTGTAATGGTCACGTATGATCTGCGTCCGCAGCGAGATCATACTGAAGGTCTGTCAGTGTCTCCTCTGTGTGACTAATGTTTCCCCCAGTCGCTCACAAGTCACGTGTTTCTGTGCACGCGTGCCTCCATCCCTGAGTGTGTGTGTGTGCGTGTGTGCGTGCGTCTGTGTGTCTGTGCGTGTGTGTGTCTGTGTGTGTCTGTGCGTGTGTGTCTGTGTGTGTGTGTGCGCGTGTGTGTGTGTGGTTTATATATTGTTATACACCTAACATGTTCACAGCTGTCCAGAGTGCATGCTGGGTAAATTCAATAAACATAACCCTCCTCTGTCTCATTTTGACCGACCCTGTCCTGCCTATTGCTTCCATCACCCAGGATCCAGATCAGCCAATCCCATCAGTGGTAAGGCCTCAGCCTCATCCAATCACAAGCCAGAGCACCGCCCCCCCAGCACACAGAGCGTCGCATGTTATCCTATTTTTTATTTTAGAGCTTTATGTTTGTTTCACATTGTGACGTAGCAGCATGCTCCACCCATCACATCCAACTCTTTATTTATGATAACCCCCCCCCACCCCCTCCCTGCCCCCGCAGTTTGAGAAGCTGTTTGAGTTGGACATGTCTCTCATCACTGTTGTCTTTGTTCCCACTGGTGACTGGTGCCACAGTAAATGTCTTCCCCACAGCACAGTTGGCTAGAATGTAGATCCACCCCCCACCCCCCACCCCCCCATCTATATTTGTTAATTTAGAGCCTCTCACCTCTGTTTCATTCACCTTCAACTGAAGGTTAAAATATTAAAATTATGTAACATTTAGTGAGTTGGCACCAGGTTCATGAAATTAGACTAAATCGTCTGTTGTTATGTCATTAAAGCCCCCCCCACCCCCCCACCCCCAACCATGTCCCAGCCACTCTGAATATTGTCCATGTTAAATTTACTGTTTTGACCTCTTGGGACCTTTTTCTTTCTCCATGCACCTTGGGAGGAGGTGAAGCTGTTACCTGTTTTGTTTCTGTGTTAAATTTATTGGCGTTTGTTTGTCTTCTCTCCCCCAACAGCCGGCAGTCGCTCCAGCTCCCCGGGCAAGCTGCTCGGTCACAGCAGCTACGGCCGGATCCCTCGAGCCACGGCGTCAGCCTCCACCACGCCAGCCGACAAGCGCAGCAGGATCCCCCGCAGCCAGGGCTGCAGCCGGGAGACGAGTCCCAGCCGCCTGGGTCTGGGTAAGGCCAGGAGTCAGTCTCTTTATGTGGTGGAAGAATTACTGTGACTCACAACAGCTGAGGAAAGATGTTTCAGTCACAACTTCCTCCTGTTCTCATGAACGTGACACCTCAGTAACACCTGGAGGAAACGTCTTTAGATTTAGCACAAACAGTCATTTGAATTCAGGGATGAACTGATTAGAATCTCGTGGTCAAAGGTCAAAGGTCACTGTGACCTCACAAAAACTTATAATAATAATAATTATTATTAACTAATAATTAATAATTTACAAATCGATTCATTAATTATGACACAATTTACTGAAATGTCTGTAAAATGAAATGAAGTGATGACATCTTTTATCCAAAAGGTCAAAGGTCAACTTCACTGTGAGATCATAATGTTCTGTAAAACACCTCTGACCTCAGGAAGTGCACTGTGACCATGTTTCCTGATTCATGTCTGGTTGGTGGAGGAGACAACAGGAAGTGTGACTCTAGAACACATGAGCTGACACAGCATCACGTCAGAAACGAGTTTATTATCACTTTATTATCACTTTATTATCTCAACTCGCTGATAAAGAGAGAAACTCACGTACATGTGTGTATAATACTGCAGCACTCACTCACCATGTCCTGGACTCAGGTGGTAAACACATCGTTCCTCACAGACGTAGTCAGACGTGTGATTGGTTGAGAGGCAGAGGTGGTTATGGGTGTTGTAGTAGTTGATATGAAAACAACTGTGTCCAGTGATCAAACTGAAGCTGAGGTTGAAATTCTTACCAAGTAGAAAAAAAGATTCCGTAGATCTGTAGCTCTGTAGATCTGTCGCTCTATAGCTC
This sequence comes from Trachinotus anak, assembly GCF_046630095.1. Classification (NCBI taxonomy): domain Eukaryota; kingdom Metazoa; phylum Chordata; class Actinopteri; order Carangiformes; family Carangidae; genus Trachinotus; species Trachinotus anak. The sequence goes on from NW_027273890.1 coordinate 748,608, forward strand.
CGTAGATCTGTAGCTCCGTAGATCCGTAGCTCCATAGATCCATAGCTCTGTAGATCTTTAGCTCCGTAGATCCATAGATCTGTAGATCTGTAGCTCTGTTGATCTGTAGATCCGTAGGTCTGTAGATCCGTAGCTCTGTAGCTCTGTAGATCCGTAGCTCTGTAGCTCTGTAACTCTGTCGCTCTGTAGATCCGTAGCTCTGTAGCTCTGTAGATCCGTAGCTCTGTAGCTCTGTTGATCTGTAGATCTGTAGATCCGTAGCTCTGTAGATCCGTAGCTCTGTAGCTCTGTCGCTCTGTAGCTCTGTCGCTCTGTAGCTCTGTAGATCTGTAGATCCGTAGCTCTGTAGATCCGTAGCTCTGTCGCTCTGTAGCTCTGTAGATCTGTTGATCTGTTGATCTGTTGATCTGTAGATCTGTAGCTCTGTCGCTCTGTAGATCTGTCGCTCTCTAGATCTGTAGATCCGTAGCTCTGTCGCTCTGTCGCTCTGTAGATCTGTCGCTCTGTAGATCTGTAGATCCGTAGCTCTGTAGATCCGTAGCTCTGTAGATCCGTAGCTCTGTAGATCCGTCGCTCTGTAGCTCTGTAGATCCGTAGCTCTGTAGATCCGTAGATCTGTAGATCCGTCGCTCTGTAGCTCTGTAGATCCGTAGCTCTGTAGATCCGTAGATCTGTAGATCTGTAGATCCGTAGCTCTGTAGATCCGTTGATCTGTAGCTCTGTTGATCTGTAGATCTGTAGATCTGTTGATCTGTAGATCTGTAGATCCGTAGCTCTGTAGCTCTGTCGCTCTGTAGATCTGTAGATCCGTAGCTCTGTAGATCCGTAGCTCTGTAGATCCGTAGCTCTGTAGATCCGTCGCTCTGTAGCTCTGTAGATCCGTAGCTCTGTAGATCCGTAGATCTGTAGATCTGTAGATCCGTAGCTCTGTAGATCCGTTGATCTGTAGCTCTGTTGATCTGTAGATCTGTAGATCTGTTGATCTGTAGATCCGTAGCTCTGTAGCTCTGTAGCTCTGTCGCTCTGTCGCTCTGTAGATCTGTAGCTCTGTAGCTCTGTAGATCTGTAGATTCGTAGCTCTGTAGATCCGTAGCTCTGTAGCCAGACATCTCCTGGGGGTCTGACTGTGTTTGTCAGGGTGGAAGATCTTTTTGTTAAAGCGCTTTTTGTTAAAGCTCTGTAGATCCGTAGCTCTGTAGATCCGTCGCTCTGTAGCTCTGTAGATCTGTAGATCTGTAGCTCTGTAGATCCGTAGCTCTGTAGATCCGTAGCTCTGTCGCTCTGTAGCTCTGTAGATCTGTAGATCCGTAGCTCTGTAGATCCGTAGCTCTGTCGCTCTGTAGCTCTGTAGATCTGTAGCTCTGTAGATCTGTAGATTCGTAGCTCTGTAGCCAGACATCTCCTGGGGGTCTGACTGTGTTTGTCAGGGTGGAAGATCTTTTTGTTAAAGCGCTGAGTTTGAATAAGAAGAGATGGAGAATGTTCCTGATTAATTTCAGATCCGTTTGTCTTCAGTCAAAAGAAAAGGATGATGAATCTGTAGATCTGTAGATCCGCAGCTCTGTAGATCTGTAGCTCTGTCGCTCTGTAGATCTGTAGATCCGTAGCTCTGTAGATCCGTAGATCTGTAGATCCGTAGCTCTGTAGATCCGTCACTCTGTAGCTCTGTAGATCCGTAGCTCTGTAGATCCGTCACTCTGTAGCTCTGTAGATCTGTAGATCTGTAGATCTGTAGATCCGTAGCTCTGTAGATCCGTAGCTCTGTAGCTCTGTAGATCCGTAGCTCTGTAGATCTGTAGCTCTGTAGATCTGTAGATCTGTAGATCCGTAGCTCTGTAGATCTGTAGCTCTGTTGATCTGTAGATCCGTAGCTCTGTAGCTCTGTAACTCTGTCGCTCTGTAGATCCGTAGCTCTGTCGCTCTGTAGCTCTGTAGATCTGTAGATCTGTCGCTCTGTAGATCCGTAGCTCTGTAGATCTGTAGCTCTGTTGATCTGTAGATCCGTAGCTCTGTAGCTCTGTAACTCTGTCGCTCTGTAGATCCGTAGCTCTGTCGCTCTGTAGCTCTGTAGATCTGTAGATCTGTCGCTCTGTAGCTCTGTAGCTCTGTAGATCTGTAGATCTGTAGATCCGTAGCTCTGTAGCTCTGTAGCTCTGTAGATCTGTAGATCCGTAGCTCTGTACATCCGTAGCTCTGTCGCTCTGTAGCTCTGTAGCTCTGTAGATCTGTAGATCCGTAGCTCTGTCGCTCTGTAGCTCTGTAGATCTGTAGCTCTGTAGCTCTGTAGATCCGTAGCTCTGTAGATCCGTAGATCTGTCGCTCTGTAGATCTGTAGATCCGTAGATCTGTTGATCTGTTGATCTGTAGCTCTGTAGATCTGTAGCTCTGTAGCTCTGTCGCTCTGTTGATCTGTAGATCAGTAGCTCTGTCGCTCTGTAGCTCTGTAGCTCTGTAGATCCGTAGCTCTGTCGCTCTGTAGATCTGTAGCTCTGTAGATCTGTCGCTCTGTAGCTCTGTCGCTCTGTAGCTCTGTAGCTCTGTAGATCTGTAGATCCGTAGCTCTGTAGATCCGTAGCTCTGTCGCTCTGTAGCTCTGTAGCTCTGTAGATCCGTAGCTCTGTAGATCCGTAGCTCTGTCGCTCTGTCGCTCTGTAGCTCTGTAGCTCTGTAGATCCGTAGCTCTGTAGCTCTGTAGATCTGTAGATCCGTAGCTCTGTAGATCCGTAGCTCTGTCGCTCTGTAGCTCTGTAGATCTGTAGCTCTGTAGATCCGTCGCTCTGTAGCTCTGTAGATCTGTGGATCTGTAGATCTGTAGATCTGTAGATCCGTAGCTCTGTAGATCCGTAGCTCCGTAGATCTGTAGATCCGTAGCTCTGTAGCTCTGTAGCTCTGTAGATCTGTAGATCCGTAGCTCTGTAGATCTGTAGCTCTGTTGATCTGTAGATCCGTAGCTCTGTAGCTCTGTAACTCTGTCGCTCTGTAGATCCGTAGCTCTGTCGCTCTGTAGCTCTGTAGATCTGTAGATCTGTCGCTCTGTAGCTCTGTAGCTCTGTAGATCTGTAGATCTGTAGCTCTGTAGATCCGTAGCTCTGTCGCTCTGTAGCTCTGTAGATCTGTAGATCCGTAGCTCTGTCGCTCTGTAGCTCTGTAGATCTGTAGCTCTGTAGATCTGTAGATCCGTAGCTCTGTAGATCCGTAGATCTGTCGCTCTGTAGATCTGTAGATCCGTAGATCCGTTGATCTGTAGCTCTGTAGATCTGTAGATCTGTAGCTCTGTAGCTCTGTAGCTCTGTCGCTCTGTCGATCTGTCGATCTGTAGCTCTGTAACTCTGTCGCTCTGTAGATCTGTAGCTCTGTAGCTCTGTCGCTCTGTAGCTCTGTAGCTCTGTAGATCCGTAGCTCTGTCGCTCTGTCGCTCTGTCGCTCTGTAGCTCTGTAGATCTGTAGATCCGTAGCTCTGTAGATCCGTAGCTCTGTAGATCCGTAGCTCTGTAGATCTGTCGCTCTGTAGCTCTGTAGATCTGTAGATCCGTCGCTCTGTAGATCTGTAGATTCGTAGCTCTGTAGATCCGTAGCTCTGTAGCCAGACATCTCCTGGGGGTCTGACTGTGTTTGTCAGGGTGGAAGAACTTTTTGTTAAAGCGCTGAGTTTGAATAAGAAGAGATGGAGAATGTTCCTGATGAATTTCAGATCCGTTTGTCTTCAGTCAAAAGAAAAGGATGATGAATGTTCACAGGTTGCATGATGACTTCATGTTCCTTTATTACTCATCTTGATGTGTTACATTTGTAAAAGTTACAAACCCAATAATCTTTTTATGTCTAATCTGCGTCACGTCAGAAGCTTGAGTTGTTTGTGTCCAGACTGTCGAACCTTAACGAGCAGGATGTTTTCTCTCTGCTCCGCCACTGCTTCTCTCTGTTTACCCTTCTCCTCCCTTCACTTCCACCCTTCATTATCTCTCAGTCCTTTATTTCTCTTTGTGTCACCACATAGTTTAGCCCCATTAGCAGCAGGTGTCAGTCAGTCACTGACTGTACAACCCTCACACTGAACCACATGTTTAAACAGCTGCTGACATCTTCCTATCATCACTGCTGCATTAACTCAGATCTAATGGACACATCGAGCAGATTCTGATGTTAACATCCTCACAGCAAAGTCACTGTTAAATGTTCCTTCAGTCTGAATCTGTAACATCATTAGAAGTTGAGGGGACTCGATCTTCAATCGTCATCTCTCAGCCCCCCACCCCTTCACCCCACACCCCTCCATGAATGCATACTGACATTCCCACCTAACTTGTTGTCCTGACAGCCAGCCTGTGTGGTAAAGCTCTTCTTCCTGCTGCTCTCCCCTACCGCACGCTAGCCCGGAGCCGCATCCCCCGCCCCAGCATGAGTCAAGGTTGCAGTCGCGACACCAGTCGCGAGAGCAGCCGCGACACCAGCCCCGCTCGGGGCTTCGCTCCTCTGGGTGAGTACTGCTCAGCTAACAGCTGTCCTGGATCAGCTGTTCCAGCCCAGAGAGCCCCCCCTCTATCTGCTGTCTCTGTTCAGTGTTGTATCTTGTGGCCTCTGTCTCTGTCTCTCTGTGCATGAACTGTGTCTATGTGGGTTTAGAGGAGATCACTCGGTCTGTTACAATGTTATTTATACCAAGCACAAATTCCCATTCTGCACTTTGGTCAGGTTCATGTTTGACCTGTGAACACGAGCTGTGGTTGAAGCCCAAGTTCCCTCATTAAAGATGAAGACAAACAGGAAGCAGCTGTCAGTGTCCAGCTGCTGCTGCTGCCATGACTCTGTGTTCATAGCTCCGTCATCAGGGACTCCGTCAGGCAGGAGTGGAGGAGCATGGTCGTCCTCTGGAGCCAAACTTAAGGACTGTCAGTGCTGTTAGCATAGCACAGGCTAACTGCTCATTTGTTGCTGTGTTTGTTGTTTCTCTACACCATCAGTAGTGATGGAGGTCTGGGCAGTTTGTAACTCTGCAGACTGAAAGTGGAGCTGAGATTATTCCTGTTTATGTTTAAAGCCTTGTTTCAGTCATAACAATACAGAGATGTACAGAGCATTCAGAAAGTCCTCAGACCCCTTCACCTTTCACATTCTCTAATGTTGCTGTCAAATTAAAGCTCCACACTCACTCAGTACCTGTAATGACAAAGAATGAAGAAGCTTTAATCTTGATTGTGTTAATGAGCAGGTGAATAATTAATGTAAAATAAAAAACGAAAACATGAACAGAAAACCAAAGCAAAGAGTCTGAGTCTGGAAGTAGGTGTTTAACCTGTGTGTGTGTGTGTGTGTGTGTGTGTGTGTGTGTGTGTGTGTGTGTGTGTGTCACTAACCCCCTGGTCTGGATGTTTCCCGCCTCTCCTGTCCCCTGCAGCCTCTCGACGTCACTCCCGTTCAACCAGCGCTCTCTCCACAGCTGACCCCCACGGCCAGTCAGGTGACCTGCATGCTCAGACCCCCAGCCTCCCAGTCCCCTCTTGATCCCTCCCCCAAAAAGAGACCTTAGAGGCAGTAATGCCAACTGTACCAGCATGTGTCTGTGGTCGTCTTCAGTGATGTGACTCCATCATTCAGTTCCTTTGTTTTTGAGCGTTGCAGGAATAAACAGGGAAGGTGCATTTGTTTCGTTCAGCATGTTGAGGGAAACACGTCTTGTCCCTTGATCACCACATGTTCGGAGCCTTACACCGTTTGATTTCAGCGGTGGTGTCATCAGGCTCCGATGTGCTGCCTCAGCTCATCTTTTGATTTTCAGTCCTGCCTCATTTTGCAGCCTGTGCTTTGTTTGTTGATGAAGTAGATTTGTGTTTAAGAAGAGAAGCTTGTTGTGTTACGCTTCCATCTGTTTATCCTGTAAACTGCTGTTTTCATTTCTAACAGCTCAGCTCATCTTTGTGTTTCTTTGTTGGTGGTTTCTCTCAGGGAGGTGTCGTACCTGTGCTCTCACCTGAGGGGCTTCTTCTTTCTTTTGTAACATGTCTGTTTTTGTTTGGTAGCTGAGATTCTTCCCCTGTAGGGATCTTTTCATGCCCAGTATATTTCTGTATATTCAGATGAACTAGTTTCTCTGTAGTGAGCTCAGGTAAGTGACAGTGGCTGTTTGACTTTGTCACTGAGCCTCTCTCACCATCTTTCTTTCTTCTTTTACACTTTTCTTTTCCCACTTCCTGTCCAGACCGATACGGTTTGATTCATCAAGCGAGAATCTCAGCATCAGTCAACGCCATGAGGGTCCTGAACACGGGCACCGAGGTGGAGGCAGCAGTTGCTGATGCTCTGGTAAGTTTCTGTGGAAGTCTGTTGATTTTAGAGGGTGAATGTTTGAATCATTGAACCTCGTCCTGCTGCCTGAGACCAGCAGCTCTGTGTGAGGTTGAGTTCAGGTCATGAATGAGTGAGTAAAGCTTAAAACAACCTTGTGAAGTTGGACCCCACAGACAGACATCCTCCTGGGCCAGATGTTGTTTCAAATGACTGGTTCTATCTACCTCAGTATTCCATTCTATTGTATTTTTGTATTCTAATACACCGGACTGCTGTAACAACCTAATTTCCCTTCGGGGATGAATAAAGACATCTATCTATCTATCTATCTATCTTCAATGACTGATTTTTGCTTCTCAGTTTCAAACATGGAAAAACAAAGTTCTGTGGCAGGAATGTTGTCAAAACTTCCCTGTATGAATTATCTATAAAGACAGTTTCCAGACTCTGTTATGTCTTTAACACATAGTTAAGTTCATTGCTCCACAGTTTGTCTTATTGTCCTTACTCTCCCCAGACTTCAGTCCCATAATGGAAACAGCCCAGTCACAGTCTTAGAGCTCTGATTTCATGTGTCATTGTTCATAAATATTGATTCTACTGTAATAAACTAGTGGAACAGAATGTTACAGTTTTTTTTCGTTAACTGTCAGAAATAATAAATAAATTTCTGTCACATTAGAAGGTTTGAGTATCGTCACATTTATCCTGAGGTTTACTGAGACCCTGAACCTCACACAGTTAGAGATGTCCAGTCTTGTCCTGTGTTGTTAAACCTCCCTCTCTCTTCTTTCCCTCCTGGTTCTTTGTTACCTCAGCTGTTAGGAGACTCCAGGAACAAGGTAGTTGGTCATTTTACGTACTGTTTGTGTTTCCATGCCGTCGTGCACTAATCAAGTTCAGATAATAATAAAGCAGCTTGCCTCATTATATTGGCTCATTGACCTCCCCCATTCTTTTTATTTATTTTTAAAGTTGCCCTGAATGTGTCCATTGCATCTCAGATGTGTGCATCTATGGTTCATAGCAAAGATTTATTTTCCACTTTGTCATATTAATGTGTGGAACCTCATTGTTTTGGTTCATTATTCATATGTGTCTTTGAGTCGTGACCTTGAATGAACTCTTCAGCCTGAAGCGTTTTCCTCTGCTCTGCATTTATAGTCCAGCGCTTTGCTGACTCGTGGCACTGCTTACCTGGCCTTAACTGTGTGACTGTTAAAAGTGACATTTACAGAACAAAACATGAGACCACAGAAACCTGCATGGCTGCTGACCCGTGTCACAGATTCCTCCCTCATGACTGAAGCACTTTCCCTGGTGGAGCTTGGTTAACACTGGGATCACACCGTGTCTCACACCTATATCATGTCCCCCCCACAGAGGAAGCCCCTGAGGCGGCGGTATGAGTCACCGGGGATGTACTCCGACGATGACGCCAACAGCGACGCCTCCAGCGCCTGCTCGGAGCGCTCCTACGGGTCACGGAACGGAGGCATACCCCATTACCTGCGCCAGACAGAGGACGTGGCGGAGGTCCTCAACCACTGCGCCAGCTCCAACTGGTCCGAGAGGAAGGAGGGGCTGCTGGGCCTGCAGAACCTCCTGAAGAGCCAGAGGATACTGAGGTGGGACTGAGGGTCAGCGGGTCTCAGTCCAGGCGGTAACGTCCCTGGTCCTGTGAGGTCACAGGTTCAAGTTATAACAGGAGGACACGCAGTGAGATCATCTGCATGTCCGAGGAACAGATCCAGTTCAGAATCAGAACCAGAATCAGAACCAGAACCAGAATCAGGATCCGAACCAGGACCAGGACCAGAACCAGATCCGGAATCAGAATCAGAATCAGAATCAGGACTAGAACCAGAACCAGAACCAGAATCAGACCCCAGAACCAGGACCAGAATCAGAATCCGAACCAGAATCAGAACCAGGACCAGGACCAGAATCAGAATCAGAATAAGGACTAGAATCAGAACCAGAACCAGACTCAGGATCAGGATCAGACTCAGACCCAGAATCAGACCCAGAATCAGAACCAGAATCAGAATCCTTTATTGATCCCAGGGGGAAATTAGGTTACGTTACAGTTTCTCCCTCAAGAACAGAAATGTAACAGCAAAGAACAGAGAATGACCTAAGATCAAGAGGTGAAGATAAAAAGATGAATATAAACATTGGTTTATATACAGTTGTATATAAAGTATATGTTATATATAATATAATGATATGATCATAGAAACCAGCAGCTGCTGTGATTATCTCTCGGTTTTAACCTGATGCAGGTTAATCTCTGATTTCTTGTTTGGGTCTTGTTCACTGCAGCCGAGTGGAGCTGAAGAGACTGTGTGAGATCTTCACGAGGATGTTTGCAGATCCTCACAGTAAGGTATGGAAGGTCATTTACTGACTGAAGCAGTGACTAATTCTGACTGTAGTGGAAATGCATGGAATCCAAAACACCAATAAATGCTGCAGAACTTGTGTGACTCATTTGATACTAATGGAGTGTCCTCTGTTGCATGGTCTGCCTTGCTGTGGATTTAACAACAGAGAGTAAGTTTGCTGTTCAGTCCATGTTCACACACACACACACACACACACACACACTCACTCACTCACACTCACACAAACAAACCTGAATCTGACTAAGAATCACTGTTTACTCCAGTTTTCTTAGAGGAAGCAGTGCCGTGTAATAAACGTGTGAACATGTGCTCAGGTGTTCAGCATGTTCCTGGAGACTCTGGTGGACTTCGTCACAGTCCACAGGGAGGACCTGCAGGACTGGCTCTTCGTCCTGCTCACTCAGCTGCTGAAGAAGATGGGGGCCGACCTGCTCGGCTCCGTCCAGGCCAAAGTCCAGAAGGCACTGGATGTCACAAGGTCTGAAACACATGCCAGGCATGGTCCTGCGGTCGGGGGGGGGTGGGGGTTAAGACAAGGTCACAGTGGTTGAAATGAGTTGATCTGTTAGTATGGAGTGAAAACACCGTGACTACACCTTGTGTGTTAAAAGACACATGACCTCCTCAGCTGCTCAGTCAGTGGTCACAGTGCCTATTGTATTGTATTGTATTGTATTGTATTGTATTGTATTATATTATCTCAGATCAGGGAGAAACTTGTCTTCTGTCTGTCAGGGAGTCGTTCCCGTTTGACCAACAGTTCAACATCCTGATGAGGTTTATCGTGGATCAGACTCAGACTCCAAACCTCAAGGTAAAGTGCTCGATTTTGATTGGTCGGTGTGATTAATGCAGTTTTAGGAAGACGTGACTGAATGCTTGTCGACTCCTCAGGTCAAAGTGGCCATTTTGAAATACATCGAGTCCCTGGCTCGACAGATGGACCCGACGGACTTCGTCAACTCCAGCGAGACGCGCCTGGCTGTGTCTCGCATCATCACCTGGACCACCGAGCCCAAAAGCTCCGACGTCAGGAAGGTAGGCCGGCTGTCTGTGTGACAGGACAACCTTACATAATTTACTTTATTCACATTATTCAAATTATTAACTTTATGTACTTTATTTAATTAATTCACATTATTTACTTTATTCACATTATTCACATTAATCACATTATTAACATTGTTCACAGTATTTACATTATTTACATTATTTATATTAGTCACAATATTTACATTGTTTACATTATTTAGCTGTACTTGACAGCCGGTGACATGTTGTATGTTGTTATGTGTTGTCTCTCTGTAGAGTCTGTCTTCAGACGCAGTCATAAACGTAGATAATAGGATCTCTCTGGGTGCACGCCTGGTGCGCGTCGCATGCATCCCCTTCTGTTTGTTTTTCCACTGGTGTTCTTCCAAGTGAAATCCTCACCTAGTTTCCAATCAGGGCGCTCAACATAATCTGCAAGGGTAGAACAGTTTAACCCCCCCTCAGTTTAGTCTGTCGAGTACAAATGTCTGGGATGATGATAATCTGAGGCAGGTTGGTGCAGTTTCTCCAAATGTGATGGTGCAGGACGTGTGTCATGCCATAATCCCCGTTCTGCCACTGTGCCCAGACCCTTCATAACTGGGTGAGCGAGGAGCTAATTGGCAGGTCCGGTACGGCAGCCTTACTGTCCACTGAGGGCAACCAGGAAGAGAGGTGTAAGCAGGTAGAGCCCGCCCCAGCAGCCAATCGCAACACGACAAGCACGCACTGCCCTGCCTGCCCAGTGCCTAACCACCAACCCTCAGGACTGTGACAACCTCAGTGTCATTTCTCACTCACCTGTACATTGATGCTCCAGCTGCTCTGCTGTAACAACCTGAAAGGATGAAGCTTGTTGTGTAACTCATTTCTGAATCACAGGAAAGGCTTGTTGCTTTGTGTGAATGGTTTTATTGCTGAACATTGACAGTGATGCTGTTGTGTTACTATTGTGTGACTGTCACATTTTGTCTGTTTGAATCACCCTAACAACCTCTCATCCACCTGCATACCTGCATGTTGTTAACAAATTATTTTTCTGCAGTAACAAAGATTCATAAAACCTTCAAAATAAAATAGTTTTCTATCTTCATCTATTGTGTTCCAGCTATAGAATGACTGAAGCTACACATTCTCTCATTACAGAACAGTCATGTGTTTTTATCCAAAGTAACACACAGTACTCAAAGGCTGTAGCAACAAAAGCTAACAAACAGCTAACACTGTGCTCAGTGCTCAGAGTTCAGCCTTGATCCAGGTGAAGAGAACTTGACGTCACTTTTATCACAATGACATATTTATGAAATATTACTGTATATCAACTGTCAGACTTGTTTTTGCAGACCTGGTACACATGCAGCAGATACAAAATCTGATTATTATTCTTTTAATTATTGCCTGAGTCACACCTTGGTCCAATCAGAACACACAGACGTCAGCAGGTACAGTGGAGGCAGCTGATCAGAGTCTGCTGTGTCATTAGAGTAAAGATGGTTCTCATAACCTCAGGTCCTTCCTCTGGTTTGGTTAAAGTAATCGAGGTGAGGTCTGCACACCTGTAGTGACAGTCGTCAGCAGCTGCTGGTCCTTGTGTTATAATGTTCCCTGGTGCCTCCAAACATTATGGCAAAAAGACACCAACAGGTCAAACCCGTGTTATGATGTCACTGACTGACTGAGAGGTGAAGTTACATCATTGGTTGTTATGCTGTGTTTCAACAGCTTTATTGTGAATTCAGCTGTATTTAAAATACTGTTTATATGAGCACACAGAGCCATGGACTAGTCTTTTATATGACATGTGCCAATAAGCCTGTAAATATAGAAAGTGCTAAAAGAGCTCAGGGTAAACTCATCACTGACACGTGCAGGATGATGATGATGATGCTCTGTGATGAACCAAGCTGTTACCTTAGTACACGACACATCACCTTCTATCAACTTCAGTTTATCTCTACTCACTTGCATGTTGCAACACTGATATAGCAACAACATTGGAACAATGAACTTGAGTAGCTGTGTGCTAAATTAGTTTTCCACTGAATGCGGCTTTGAACACTCACCTTTTAACACGTTTCTTTCTGCAGGCTGATGCACTGTGGAGCTGTGAAGTCGGTTTCCATGGTTCTGAATAGTTTTGACCTTTGTTAGTGTTAACCTGTGAGTCAGATTGGTCCTCCATGGTTGTACTGATGCAGACCATTACAGCAATTCAGCCATGACCTCTGTCTGCTTTTTTTATATTTTCAAAATGTCATTACACACTTCTGACTCACTTTGGTCAAACTGCACTTTGAATCACATGGTCAAGATTCCTCAGAAACCAAGGAAACCATCTGAACTCTCTGCTCTGTTGTGGCCTCTGTCCTAACTTGTATTGCTCCACGGCCTGCAGGCAGCCCAGGTGGTGCTGATCGCCTTGTTTGAGCTCAACACCCCAGAGTTCACCATGCTGCTGGGAGCCCTGCCCAAAACCTTCCAGGATGGAGCCACCAAACTGCTGCACAACCACCTGAAGAACTCCAGCAATACCAGCAGCAGTGTGGTAAGTGACAGGCAGGACGGAGCAGCAGCCTCCAGGTCTGAAACATGAAGCATCAACAAGCTGCAGTTCCTCTCATGACCACTAGAGTCTGGCTCCAGCAGTGAGTCAGTCCCCACAGACTCCCATGTTCAAATGTCCAACTTTACAGCAGAAAGAAACATGTTTACAGCCTGGTACAGAAACTGTTCTGCTCTCTAGAGATCATTTCCTCCTTCATGACACCTGTACGGCTGAATTTATACAACTCACCTGTTTACATTCTATTAAGGACTAAAGTGATGGAGAATTGAGGGCGTGGCCTCTTTGAGTGACAGGTGGGTGAGTGTATGCCTGCCACAAACCAACATTCACCAAAGTCTCAGCTCCACACACGCCCCACCTCTTTGACCATATTTGGATTAGCTTGGAGTTAGGGGTGGAGTCAGACACTGCCAAGATGGCGACAGTGGAGCAGCTCACTCTGAGCTTCAGAAACCTGAGAGTGATATCACAGAGGCTCCGCCCATCTTTATTTACAGTCTTTTTTCTTTTCTTTTAGTCCTCTCCATCATAATGCAAAACAATAATGTCAATTAAAATCAAAGACAAAGGAAACAAGAAAATCACAACAAAAACTAACACAGTTAAAGTTTCCACACTGAGCAGTCAGTACCATCTGACACAGCTCGAGTAGAACTGAAAACAGCAAACACAGTGACTGAAGAACAAGAAAACAACAAATCAAACTGATGTAGCATCAGACTGCAGCGTCCACACGTTCACATCTCGTCATCGTTTCCTCGTCCTCCAGGGGTCTCCGAGCAACACCATCGGACGGACGCCGTCACGCCACACCCCCAGCAGAACCAGCCCACTCACGTCTCCGACGAACTGTTCCCACGGAGGACTGTCCCCCAGGTAACTAATCACGGCTCTGCTGTTAAACTGTCATCACGCCTCCTGTCCTGATGCATGGCTTTGGTTGAATCAATGGACGCTGCTGTTTGAACAGGCTGGTGAGGCACAGTGCTGAGTGAGCTGCTCAGAGACACACGAGCTCATTCAGGAAGGAATAAAGAAGCCAAATCGTTGTTTAGTCATAAGGTATTTACTTCCTGAGACACTGCTGTTGGTGTAGAACAGCGGTTCCCAACCTATGGGCCAACACATCATTTACTAAACAGAACAATTTTGGTGAAAATATGAAATTATCTAAAAAATGAAAATATAAATACTGTTTTTAAATGAATACAGGTACCTGTATGTTGTCGCTGTCAGACCACATCATTTATTTATTTCTATCTCAGTCTGGTAAAAGACAACAGGATGTAAAAGATCACATACACGGTACAAACTGGAGCATCAGCCTGGATATCTGGTAACAACAGGAAGAATTAAAAGGAAAGAGTCCAGAGACAGATGGTGAATCAACATGTGAGCTCTAGTCTGATAAACAGAGAAGTTGATCTTCCTCAGCTTGTTCGATGGTTGTCATTAAAATAAAAACTGCTCTGAGAAGACATCATTTGGCCTCCGTACTGTCACAGATGTGAGCTGGAAACAGGAGTAAAACATGAGACGACCAGGCTGTGACGTTTTCTTTCGCAGCTGTTCTGTGTGTCTGAGCAGCTCCGTACAGTCCGAGCAGAAACCCATGAACTCTACAGCAGCATGTTGTTTTCCTCCTCACTGATGATGACGGGAGAGTTTTGATTTCATGTGAATCTGTTTGTGGGATTCTGCTTCTGTCCACTGCTCTCCTCTAAATTAACACTTTCCCTTAACCTGTGAAGCTCAGACTACTTTCTTTTTCTCTTTTCTCTTCCTGCACACTGGTTGTTCTCTCTCTCCTCCCCTCTCTTGTCTCGTCTCGTCTCGTGGTCTCCTCATGTTGTCCATTTCCATCTGTCCCCCCCCTCCCCCACTCTCTTCTCTCCTGTCTGTCCATCCTTCCCTCCGGCCGCGCTGTGGCAACAGTCGGTTATGGGGTTGGGGTGTCGACGGACTCTCAAAGCACCCCCCTGCCCCTCCTCCTCCTCCTCCGCCTCACTCCACCCCTGCTGCCCCCTCCCTAAGGGTCCTGCGCAGAGCATATTCACCCAGGTAATAATGTGGGCTGAGACTCACAGGAGATCATGCCCCCGTGAAGCCAGACCCTGATCCTGATGAGTTCATAATCCAGATTGTTTCCAAACCAGTGAGAGGATCTTTATCTTCCTCCTTTATCTCTCATGAAAAGGACAGATGTGTAACATCAGTGATGTGGTTTGTGTCAAATCCATAAAATACCAAACAATGGAGGTTTACATCAGTCACTGTTTGTGTCAGAAGCTGCTAAAGCTCACTGCTCAACAACTTATAGTTTTATATCTGACTCTGATTCACAGTTTTGTAAATGTTGTGTGTATTTCTGTGTGTGTGTGTGTGTGTGTGTGTGTGTGTGTGTGTGTGTGTGTGTCAGCATGATGGAGTATGACACAGAGAACATGAACTCTGAAGAGATCTACAGCTCGCTCCGTGGCGTCACCGAAGCCATCCAGAGCTTCAGCTACCGGAGCCAGGAGGACCTGAACGAGCCAATCAGACGGGAGGGCAAGAGGGACGACGCAGTGAGTCACAGCCTTCTCATCACGTTTCATTCAGACGTCCAGCATGACGCTGCAGCTGAAGGCTGAAATCATCACCACAGTCAAGGCAGTTTGCTGCATTTTGAATTAAATTCTTAAAATTCAGTGACTTTAAATGTAAAGTTATAATCTGTCATCTGTCTCACATCATCACGTTTCCATCACTTCTCAAATCTGTGACGTTAATCATGGTTTCATTGGTCGTCAATGAGCACATATGACAGAAGCTCAAATTGACCGTGATCCAGGTTGAAGTCACATCTTTGGGATCAGTTCATATGAACACTGAAACAGCCACTGTGATGTAAGTGACTCATCCACAGCCACTGTTCCAGCAAAAAAAAGGAAATAAAAAAAGGAATAACTCCAAACATGAGTATTAGTTATCTCCCGTCTCATCCTCCCTCTTTCCACCGACCTTGCTGTTGCAGGCCGGGAGAGAAGGAGTGGCGTCGTCTCCTGGTTCTGATGCCCGCTTGGGTTTGGACATGGTGGAAGGAGGTCGCACCGCCCTGGACAACAAAACCTCTCTACTCAACACACCGTCACCACGCTCGTTCTCCGGGCCACGGAGTCGTGAGTTCGCCCCGTACGGCTACGGAGACACCATCTGCACCTATGACAAGAGCGCCCTGAAGGAGGCCGTGTTCGACGACGACGTGGAGCAGTTCCGCGACTGTGAGTTCACGACATGACAAAGCTGTGATGAGGCGTTGGTTGTGGTCGATCACTGCAGCACACAGAAATCTTTTAATTTGAAGTGAAGGATACAGGAAGTGGAGACACACCTGGTCAGGTTCGATGTCTGTGGTGCGTGCGCCTGATGACAGGGAGCGAGGAGACGAGATCAGAAAGAGACAGTTCACTGACGCTAACGATCCCCAGCAGAGTATCGGGGGCTGCTGATAAAAATCCACTGTAGTCTAAACTGACTGAATGTGACAGAGCCCCAGAGTGAAAATATTCATTTAAGGTCAGAGTTATATTTGAACAGACTGAGCAGTGACGACTGCAGCTGCTAATGTGGTCAGCAGCCAGCTCATGATATTAGCTGTCACTGTCTTCGCTTATGTTAGCTTTAGGCTAACGTTAGCTTATTTAGTCTAACTTTAATCTGTTTAGGCTAACCTTAGCTTATTTAGGCTAACTTTAATCTGTTTAGGCTAACCTTAGCTTATTTAGGCTAACTTTAATTTGTTTGGGCTAACGTTAGCTTGTTTAGGCTAATGCTTTCATAAACAAATTAAAGTTAAAGTTAGCCTTAACGAGCTAACGCTAACTCGTATAGGCTAACGTTAGCTTGTACAGGCTAACTAATCTGTTTAAGCTAACGTTAGCTTATTAAGGCTAACTTCAATCTGTTTAAGCTAACGTTAGCCTCTGGTTGTAGAGCGTAGCTACAACAGGTGTCGGTGTCAGTTCACACACAGTCGCATGTTGATGACGTGATATAAAGTGAACTGAAACTCTACAGATGCATAACTGATGTGTCCACACTAAAACCAAGTGTTGACTGTTTCCTGCACTTGAATCAGTGTTTGTGAGCAGACTGTGATCACCTGCTGTGTTCACCTGGTTTAGTCTCCTCCCAATGAGGGGGTGAGACACGCACAGCTGAGATGTTTGTCCTCATTAACAGGCATTTATTCAAAAGAAAATGTTTGGGAGGTTTTATTTTGATTTGATGATCAAACCTCTGGACAGATGTGTCGACACACCCATCAGTCCTGCCTCTCCCTCCTCATCCGTCCAGCCCCTGTGTTGTCCCCCATCCCCTCACTGTGTCACTGACCATGACATGCTGTAAAGGACGACCCTGGCAGCGGCGTCTGGTTTGGTTTGTGCAGATTGTTGTATTATAATGATTTTGTTACCACAGTCACAGGTGTGTGTGTGTGTGTGTCCTCTGCTGTGAACCTGTCTGTGTCAGTTTTTGTCATCACATCCTTTGCCTCCTGTCTCCCCCTCTGCCCCCCATCTCCACCTCCACCCCTCCTCCTCCACCCCCACCCCACCCCCCTCCCCTCCAGGCCGTCGTCAGGACAGTGGTGAAAACAAGATGACCCTCCCCAAGGTGTTTGCTCCCGGTAAAGACGCCTCCCCCGCCTCAGTGTTCTTGCTGATTGTCTGAGCCATGCTGACCAGTTTACTGACTGCACCTTCACTCACCTGTGTCTGTGTCCACCTGCACCATCCACTGATTCACTGTCTCTTCATGGTCGTCCAGCCTCCTTTAACCTCCGCCCTCATGCCCACCCCTCAGTCTCCAGCTGGTGAGGTGGTTGTTGCCTGCTCTGTAACGAGGAGCGACTGGGTGGTTTATCAGTTTGTCTAATAAATCATAACCTCAATAGCTGAATATGTAGATACCCACAGCTCCTGAACATGACACAAGAAGATCACACACAACATGAACCTGATATTAGCTTCGTCACACAAACATCTACAGCAGAGCTTTAAATGAACATGAGTCATTTTATTCAACCTGAGATCAGAAGAAATGAACAACGTCGCACATGAAAACTGACCCACCCCCCAGCAGGCCAGATTCCTCTGAGAGCTCTGCTACCTCGGAAAACACCCAAAACACAAACACACTCACAAAACATCATCATCAGTTTGACAACACAAAGGGAGTGTTTCCAGGGGACATTAAAAAGTGACGAACCTGAATGGAAACAGTTGTGTTTTCGTTGATTTGTGACTTTTGACATTAAAAACAAGTGAACCTGTATGTGTTTTAACACGTGTAACAAATGAAACACGTCACCACAGCTCTTTACTCTCAGCTTTATTCACATTGAAGACGTTGAGCAGTTTCCTCCGGTCTGACTGATCCCAGATGAAACCGGTGGTGGCTGATGCTCAGGCTGGAGCCTGTTTGATTCGTTAACGTCATTTATTCCTCTCGTCCTCTCCTGGCGAACAGTCGGTCACGACCACTCGGACCTTGTAGCCGACCTTCTCAAGGAGCTGTCCAATCACAACGAGCGGTGTGAGGAGCGTAAGGGCGCCCTGGTGGAGCTGCTGAAGATCACGCGGGAGGACAGCCTAGCTGTGTGGGACGAGCACTTTAAAACCATCCTCCTGCTGCTGCTGGAGACGCTGGGTGATAAAGATGTACGTTCGCTCCTCACTGTTGAGTGTGTGTGTGATTCTGTGGAGGTTTGTTTCAGCGAGGGGGGGGGGGTTGCTTTATTTAACGGCCCTGCCCGTTTCCCCATAGCACACCATCCGAGCCCTGGCCCTGCGCGTGCTGAAGGAGATCCTGAGGAACCAGCCAGCCCGCTTCAAGAACTACGCTGAGCTCACCATCATGAAGACGCTGGAGGCTCACAAAGACTCCCACAAGGAGGTACGCTGCCCCCACAGGAAACATGGAGGACACACTTTATTCCATCATTTCAGAGCTGCATTCATTGTCTTCTTCCAGGTGGGGTCAGTGGAACGAGCTGAAAACACACGTTTGACAGATTATGGACGATATGTCAGAAACTGTAATATGAACATGTTCATCTGATGAATCTCAGTCTGTCTGAGATCAAATAAATCAGGTTGTTCAGTAGCTCAGTCCTGTGTGTTCACCAGCCAATCAGAAGAGAGGCTCTGAGCCTCTCTTCTGATTGGCTAAATATAGCAGATTTCAGGTAAACACTCAGAGAAACCAAATCCTGCGAGGTTGGATGGTGGGTCCAAGTGGGCGGGGCTTGGGGCGTGGCTGAGGGCGGTGACTGCTCTGTTGTGACGTCGTCTTCTTCTGCTACTACTTCTACTTCGTCTCCGTCTTCTTCTTCAGTTTTTAGTTACAACCAAAACATTGATTTCTCAGTGGAGCCTGAATCTGTGCAGGCCCATCTGTCCAAATAAAGAGCTTTTGCTCCAGCAGCTGATGTCTCTGCATCAGAGTGCACTGTTGTGACCGTCTATAACTGAGGGAGCAGAAAATATTACGTATCCAGTGTGTGAGTCATTTTCCAGCACAGACATTACTTTAGATTCTAAAAGAGGTTTGATGTCAGTGAGACTTGTCACTGACTGATCGATTCCCTGAAAGACGCAAACACAACATTTCATTCTGTTTTTTCCCCACATCATGTGATTAATCTTAACGTGTGTGTGTGTGTGTGTTTGCAGGTGGTGCGTGCGGCCGAGGAGGCGGCGTCCACCCTGGCCGGTTCCATCCACCCGGAGCAGTGCATCAAGGTGCTGTGTCCTATCGTGCAGACGGCCGACTACCCCATCAACCTGGCTGCCATCAAGATGCAAACCAAAGTCATTGAACGCATCGCCAAGGACTCACTGCTGCAGCTGCTGCCCGACATCATCCCCGGACTGCTGCAGGTCCGAGTCTGAAACAGGAGTAAAGAGTCTGACTGTTACATGAACATGTTTTTACAGATTTGATTAAATTCTCTCAGCTGCTCAGAAAACCTCAAACAGTTTGTCTTCTTCAGTTCTGCCCTGACCTTTGATAAAAGTCACAAAGATACAAACATGCTTTAACACAGTGGAACAAGCCTTGTTAGTTAGACCAGAGTGTTTTTCTGATTTAAAAGCTTGAATAACAGGAGAGCCGGGTTTCTGCCCCCAGAAACATCCTGTCGGCTCCAAAAGGGCATATTTGGACAATGTGCATATTTGGACACTGAGAAATATTTGCCTTATTTGTCCCTGGAAATGTTTGTGTGTACTCTGCACCCTTTGTGACTCCTCCCACGCTCCTGCTGACACCTCCTGTGTGTGTGTGTGTGTGTGTGTGCGTGTGTGTGTGGTGCTTGATGGCGTCGTCTCTCTCCGCAGGGCTATGACAACACAGAGAGCAGCGTTCGCAAGGCCAGCGTGTTCTGTCTGGTGGCGATCTACTCTGTGATTGGAGAGGAGCTCAAACCCCACCTGGCACAACTCACAGGCAGCAAGGTACTGACCGCCGCCAGCAAGGCTTCACATGCACACGTTCTCACACACACACACACACACACACACACACACACACACACACACACACACACACCAGCGACAGAGCCTTATCATCTCCTCTTGTCCTCAGCTGGTTCCAACCGGTCGTGCAATTATAAAGCTCAGGCTCTTATTTGCCCTCCTTCTCACTACGACCTGTGTCCTTGGGTTATGTAAGGGTTGAGGTCTGAGGCCCCACCCCTCACCTGTGGTCTTCACCTGAGAGGAGTGTGACACAGTGTGGAGTGTGTGTGAGGGACTCACTCATGATTATTATTATAATTATTATCTCTGAGGAACCAGAGGCCGCATATGAAAAAGCTACATGACTGATGCTCCTGTGATGTCATCTCCTCGGTGCTGATGTGTCTCTCTCTCTCTCTCTCTCTCTCTCTCTCTCTCTCTCTCTCTCTCTCTCTCTCTCTCTCTCTGCAGATGAAGTTACTGAACCTCTACATCAAACGAGCTCAAACCACCAACAGCAACAGCAGCAGCTCTTCTGACGTCTCCTCCCACAGTTAATGGAGGGGGGGTCGTCTGGAAACGTGACGATGGTCAGTCGGCATTCCAGGATTTCCAGGGCGTAGCCACGCCTCTTTGAGCTTCCCCTCCTCCTCCTTCTCCTCCCCCTCCTCTTCAACATAACTCCACTGCACTTGTCTCCCGTCTTGAGGAGATCCTGTCGACCTGTCTGTCACTGACTCCTCCCCCCTCCTCATCCCAGCTCTCAGAACCTTTGAATGTAACTGGATTGTTTTCCACTGGTGGGGAGGGAACCAACGAGTTTTTGGATTTGGGAAATGCACTTTCTCCTACACCACATCCTCCACGCCGCCTTCAGTCAACGCAAACCTGTTTCTGCTCCACCCCTCAGATTTGGGAGCTCACATGATACCATAACTTCTTCTTCTTATGATCCCAGTTAGTGGCGAGGTGTCATTTGGCTGGAACAATGATGGTGAGGAACCTGTCGCATCCAGGATTCTGGTTCAGCAGCAAGAGAAAACAGTGAAAGGAGAACACTGTGCTAAAAGAGAGAGAGAACTGAGCAGATTCAGTCTAAAATTGATGGATTACAGGAGCCTGAGCATCAATTGTAGTTTTTTTAATACTCATTTATAATTAAGAGGATAATAATAATCAAATCCCCCTCGTACAAAGTTGACATTGTTCTCAACAAGGTACCAGGATGATGAAAGAAAAGGTTTGAGCTTCAGACCTGACAGTCCTTCACAGTCCAGGTTTCCTCCAGGAGGCGTTTCACACTGAACCCAGCTGTTTGTTGATCATGTGATCAGGTACAGAACTGACCCCAGCTCAGTGAGTCGGTCTGAACCGGACGTCCTGTGTAAAACCACGGGGGCGGGGGGGGGTCCCTGGCTCTGCTGATGGGACTGTGGAGAGTGGAGAGTGGGGGAAGTATGCAGCACTGTAACTCTTGGCTCTGAAAAAAAATGTGAATCTGCAGGAAAACGTTGTTTTGAGGACAGTAAATCCAGTATTAGTCGTTTCCTCCCCTTCATGTAACCGCAGCTTCTGCAATAACCGTGAACCCACAAAGGTGTTTTGTACATACACTTTTTGACCACTGCTTCGCAACAAACTGATCTGCTGTCAAAAAAAAGAAAAGTGAACAGGTTGACTGACTCAAACCTTTTTGCACGATAGCAGAATAACTTGCATGTAATCTGCAGCACTGGTCACCTTGCTGTGTCGAAGGCCCTGAGGTGTTACTGGCTGTTAAAGTGCACTTGTGACATCATCAGATTTCTCATCTCTGATTTGATGTTTGGGAGGAGTCGCCACGTTGACCTGCTCATGTGTCAAAGGTACAAAACAGACGACAGCTGAAGCGTGTGTGAGGTGGAGTCACGCTGGGTTTTCAAATCAAATCTCTGAGGTTTCAAAAAGCTTTAAAATGTTGGCTCCGGCTCTGAGACGCTACATGATTGATCCCTGATTGGAGAGTTTCCCCATGTGATCAGATTCGTACCGTTTGATCATTTGGTTTGTCACAGAATCAGACCCATGTTGCTTTTTAAATTCTGTGTCTCATTTGCTAAATTCTAGCAAATCAATAATAATAATGATGATAATAATGATAATGATATAATGATGACGATGAGGAAACATGAGTATTCCCACCTTGGCGCTCGCTGTGGCGTCGTCGTTCAGGGAATCCACTGAATGAGGCGACGCTGGTTATTTAAGTAAATGAATGTACAGTATTTACATGATGATTTAATTTGCTTTTTTATGTGTTGGTACTGAAAGCGCTTTCAGCGACACCCCCCCGCTCAGCGTCTGCTCTCAGCCCGACTGTCACTACATCCTCCAGCTGTTTCACACCAGGAGTCAGCTGCTCGGTTCGGACGCAGCAGATCTGCAGCCGTCTCATCGCTCTGCTCCCAGACGACACGGTTTTCCTCTCCAACTGTTCACTATGCATGTTCTGCAGTACACTGTCGTTCTGTTGTCTCAGTCCTGTCAGATTCAGACCTGTATTTATATATTTTATTTGATCTTATTTTATTCTGTCATGATGAACTGTACAGAAGTTTTTTTTTGTTAAAATCCAGCTGTGATAGATTTGCAACGATATAAAGAAACTGTTTGCTCTAGAAATAAACAGACTCAGAGCTGATTGGTTGTTTCCTGGTTATTTAATTTCTAACACTTTAACTTAATCCTGTTGAATCGAAGCCTGTGTGTCTTCTCCACCCCCACTCCCCCAACCCCCAGGGTGAACCTTGACTTCCACAGGGACACTGGCAGCAGTGTTGCCCAGTTGTCCATCCATTTACAGACACATGCATCCAGGCGCTGAGGTGTGTGTCGCTGCTGTGTGTAAACATTAACCTGAGCTCTCTGTGAAATGACTGATCTGATCTCTGGTCCTGTGGAGCAGCTCCGAGGAGACGGGGCAGCAGCTGCAGGGCTGCGCTCAGTCTGCTCATGTTTAATCCAGTCACACAGGAATTCTGAGGTTAAACTTTGGTGCTTTTGTCAGTGTTTCATGTAGCTTCCTGCTGTGATATTAGCTGCCATAAAACATAAAGCCACTGCTGAGTGCTGCCTTTATTTATATACTGGGAAACATCCCAGATATGTTAATGTTGCTCCTTCACTGGAAGATAATAATGTTTGCTGCTGTTCACCTGAAGCTCCTCTTCCCTTTGTTCCCAAAACCATGTTTGTTTTCCAGAACGTGTCTGAACCTCATTACCCTAAGTGAGTTTAAAGTCTAGCTTTAGGGCCAAACTGTTGGCAGTGTCAACAACTAGTCAAGAGAAGCTGCTATTAATGCATCAACCCAGCTAGACGTTGGTTTTGGGAGGTGTGTCTGCACACTCCGCCTCTCAGAGGTCATCCAATGTATGCTAATGGCAGCCTGATGATATCAGCGCTCCATATAAGAGGCAGGCAGTGAGGGCTGACTGCAAACCTCTGAGCTGAAGTCTGCAGGCGCAGCAAGCTAACTCCGTCTGTCTCCACGTCTCCCTGTGGTCCTGGCACACGAGAAGACATCGCACTGGAAAATATGCTGTTCTGCCATTCTCAGCCTGAGTCCTACCACCAGCACTCTGCTAGTTACATTAGGTAAAGCACAGACATGTGGAGAAGCTCCAGAGAAACTGTGGATTTCAGTGACATTTACTTCCACAAGATGTTATGGAGAGAAGTGCTTATATGGTTAAAAGTGATTTTAAAAGTGTGCACATTTGCAGTAATCTGACTCATTTATGTCTTTCATTATTATTATTATTATAAACTCATGAAATTCAGATTTTTAACTGTGGTTCAGTTTAAAGGAGCATTGCATTCAAAATCCACATTTAGAAAACAAACAGATCCTTTACACTGCAGTTTTCTCTTTGACATGTTCATGCACAGGAATTGTGCTGTGACAAGTTTTGCAACATCAAACTTTTGCACCTTTGTTGCTGTGATTAAATTGAAGCCACAGGAAACAGTCTTCCTCTCCATGCTCAGCCCGTCTTCTTTCCCTCTGGTCTCTTTCAGCGAGGCCTTGGCGCCTTTCTTGAAAAATGAAGAAGCCAGACTTATGGCTGAAAATGGTGCTAAGCGGACGCCATTCCAGTACATTCTGTGTGCAGCCACCTCGCCGGCTGTGAAACAGCAGGAGGAGACTCTCACTTATCTCAACCAAGGTAGCTATCTGTCCTGCTCACTGAATGTCCACGTTGACTAAATGGACTGGAGCTTATTTTGTCACATGAAGTCCCAGCAGCTGCAGGTTAGATTAAGGACTGATGATGAGGGATTTTAAATGAAATGAACCCACGTACATTTGAATGAATTTAAGATTTATTTTCCTGTTGTTTGGGACATGTAACTAATGTACACACCTGTGTCTCAAAGCCAGAAACCAGACGTGTGTAGAGTCATCAACAAAAGACTGAATGAGTTTTATCCTACAAGAGAATAATGATTTCAAACTCAAGTCACAGCTTTAGGTGTAATGTAGAGAACAAGTTTACTTTGTCTTGATCTGTGGAGGCAAAGAAAGGTCAGAATATTTAGGGTTTTTTATAAGCAACTGTTTTCCTAATACTGACTTTAAATTTTTTTTCATTATCAATTTATCTGTTGATTAATTGTTTAATCTATGAATTGTTAAACAGCCTAAACCCTGAAGACATTAAAAAAAGAGGAAATCACCACATCAGAAAAACTGAACCAGAGAATATTCGGCACCTTAATTAGAAGAATGACTGATATCATTAATCAACTATTAAAATAATTACCAATTGATTTTCTAGAGCTCAACTAATAGGCTGATCAACAAATCATTAACCACCACTGATTAATTGATATTTGAATATGCTCAGTCTTGGAATTTAAATATTTCCATTTGAAAGTCATCTATATGGATATTTGTGGTGTGAATTCCTTTTTTTTAAAGATTGTCCCAATTGGACACAAAGCAGGGTCTGAGGACTTCCTGGCTCATGTGACCTGACACAATCTGATAGGACAGAGGACTGATCGATTTCATTCAAGCTTGATTGATTTTTCTTGGTAGTGGTTGTGTCTGAATTTAATTTATACAATTCAAAACAACTAGATTCTTTTTTTTTATTTCTGACTCAGAATTTAACTGTATTTCTGTATATTAGCAATCTGAATATAATTTGTCATCTTGTCTTGTTTTTAATGGTGAATCCTTAAATTTTCTATTGGATTTTTTTTAAACCCTCAAAAACCTTCAAATCAAATTTTTGGAATCAGAATTTTTTTTTAAATGTGTAAATTTCAAAGTGGGTAATTTAAACCACATATATTCAGATTTCAAAGTAAAATATTAAAATACTGTAGATTCTGTGTATTTAAAGTATTTAGAAGATGATAGATTACACAATCAGGTATTTAGAATAAATGTTTTGGCCTTTCTTTGCTTCATAGATTTCTATAACAGTAGACAGCTGTAAATAGAACATGTGTGATAGGCTGCTCTGGACTATAGGAACGGGATGAATTACTAGAGAAATCACAGCAGTGAGGTTTGAAAGGCTTTATTTTTATATCCATTCATGAATTATCTGTGCAACATGAGCTTCTACATGTTTGTTCATTTGTCTGACTTTTATCTTTTAATCTAATTCACATTCATTTCTTTTTTTGACTTTGTTTGCACTTCCTCCTTTGACTTCAGATCATCCTCTATTGTTTCTGTTTCTCTTGTTGAACAGTCACATTTTTTTATTTGTGCTTGAATTTACCTTCATGTCTCTACAAGTTTGCTCTGCTTATCTGCTCTGAAGTAATCTATCTGCTGTAACATGCAACTTTTGGCCAACAATGAAACCAGTATTGATGAGAAGTTAATTGCCAGGGTCTGTTAGTTTCATCACTATAGTGACAAAGCTCTGGTAGTTCGTCTGTATCTGATCAGGATGGAGATATTTAAAGGTTTCCTAGCTGCTGGCCTTGATATCTGGCTTCAAAGGTTTCTAATTTGATTCTATCTCCACTGCCCCTCTTTTCTGATTGACTGATTTCCCATTTTTCAATTTTAATCAGGTTTTTTTTAATGTTTTAAAATGTAGGTCAGTCCTACGAAATCCGTATGCTTAACAGAAAACTAGTGGAGTATACAGATATAAGCAGCAAATGTGTAAAGGTAGGTGTGAGGCATTGTGTTTGTTTGTTTTTTGACTTTCATGTGACCTCTTCCTCTTCTTCTTCTATCTGTTTTCATGTATCCATTTCCTGGTTTGTCACAGGTCCCTCGACCCTCCCTTCCACTTCAGGGGTGGGGTGTCGACCTTGGAGAGCTTGGTACTATCACCCAAACTTACCGCTCCTCCTTCCTAGTCCTCACATAAACCACACACACACACACACACACACACACACACACACACACAACTCATCTCATCACCTGACACACACACTCTTCAACTGAACATCTACACACTCACATTACTCCTGGAAACATCAGACACTTAAAATGTGGTTTATTCCTGATGCCACAGATTTCTTAACAGCTCCTGGTTTGTGTCAGACCACACAACGACACACTCGCTGCAGAGTTAGGAGAGGTCCTTTATTTCACTTCTGTGAGAGCGCGTCCACTGGACGTGTCCCTGTCGTCAGGCGGCCACTGCCTGATGCTGTAATGTCAGCTGCTGTAGCATCCAAGAAACACAAGAATGGGACAGGTGGCATCTCCACAAACACATGACGTGACAGATCTAATCATGCATGAGCCTCAGGTTGAGGTTGTTAGTTTCATTTTTTCATGTCCTAGCAGGATTTTAAAAAAGTGCCAGTGCAGCTGTTTGGTGTGGCGCTTCCAGAAACTCAGACAGAATTAAAGAAGAACGTCCACATTTAAAAACTGACATCAACTCCAAGAACATTTCTCCATGACCTGTTCAGCGTCTGCACTCCTCCATAACACAGGCTCCTTTAAGATTCTAGCGCTCAACTCCAAGATAGCCCTGATGACATCATCACCACCCTGGTGACATCATCAGGGATCATTTATTTTCTTAAATATAAAAACCCTCCTTTCAAAGCCTGAAGCTATGGAACAGGCTGAGCAGGACTGAATCAGTGTCCCTGTAATAAAATCCACAACAAGCCAAGAACAATATTATTCAAATCCTACTTTTGATTGATTTTGTTGACAAGGTGAAATATTATATATTTATATATATATATTATAAATATATAACATAAAGAGCCTCAGGGAGCGAGGAACAGGAAGGAACAGAACACTGTGTTTACACCATGAGCACTTTTGGATCAGGGTTCCCACACACCTTGAAAACGATGATTAAAGTTCTTGGAGCTTCGGCGTCTGATGGCAGCCGACCTGACGAGGTCATGAGGCCTCAGGTTGGAGGCCGTGACTGTTTTTGTGATGAAGTCACAGTGTGGGAGCCCTGATTCCCAGCTGAGAGAGTCACTGTCTGCGCTGCCTCCCCAGCTCAGCTCCTCTCTCATGTTCACTCTAAAAATCTGTACTGTGTGATGGGAGGGACTGGAGATGAAACCTCCTCCTCCTTGTCTGATGAAACTGCCTCAGTATGTTTTGATGAATAAACGAGGGGGGGCCTTTTTGCACGTTGCCCAACAGTCCAGCTGTTCGGCTCTGTGCCAGCTGCCCCACTCGAGCTGCAGCTGCTGCTCAGGCCTAAACCCCGATCCGACCTGTCCACAGAGCATTGTGCGCGTGGTATTTCATGACCGTCGCCTGCAGTACATGGAGCACCAGCAGCTGGAGGGATGGAGGTGGAACAGGCCTGGAGACCGAATCCTGGACATAGGTGAATGACCTGCACCTACATGTCACCTGTGATGCATTAAAGCTCGTTCTTAAAGATAAAGATCAAAGTTGACTGATATCAGTGCAGCTTTAAAGGAGCTATTTGTAAGTTGTGCTATTGCTACATAGCTAACGTTAGCATTAGCAGCTGTTTTCTGACCAGTCTGGAAGAAACGTTGTGAGTTCAGCATCAAACTTCATCCTTCACTCACCAACATCTGTCTCCAGAGGTGGAGACTAACTCCTGGGTGAACTCTGGTCTCTATCACGTCTGTTCTTCTACTGAAGTTAGCATGCTAACAGCTAGCTGTGGCTACCACCATCTTGTCACTGCAGCCTCCAGTCTGTCCTGAAGACGTAAGAACCAGGTTCAGCAGCAGAGAAAACGTACAAACAGCTCCTTTAACTGATGCGCTCGTTCATCATGTGTCCTCAGCGAGAATCATTCAGCCCATAACCTGCACTGTAACACACCAACACTGCCATCCATGCAGCCACACCTGGGGGGGCGCACACTGTCAAACCACCTCACAACTGTTTGGATATTTTGACTCAAATTCTGCTGAATTAGTTGGTGTGAAACAGAAAACAAAGACCTGTTTTCAGGGCCTTTAAAGCAGAGGTGGACTGACAGCCTGGCTCATGACTTGCAGATATCCCACTGTCAGTGGGGGTACTGGAGCCTCGCTCACACCCTCTGCACCTCAACACCATCGAGTTCCTCTGGGACCCCATGAAGAACGCCTCTGTCTTCATCCAGGTACAGATGTCAGCTCATATCCTGGTCCAGTGTCTGGAGGGAAGTCAGGGTCTTTGATTTTCCGCCTCTCGTCTCCTCCTCTCAGGTCAACTGCATCAGCACCGAGTTCACCCCCAGGAAGCATGGCGGGGAGAAGGGGGTGCCCTTTCGTATCCAGGTTGACACGTTCACCACCAATGAACACAGAGAATTCATGGAGCACGTCCACTCCTCCAGCTGCCAGGTCAAAGTCTTCAAGGTATCACACCCGCTGCTCGTCCTCAGCTTCCAGGTTTCACACAGTTGAGCTGCACTCCACTCATCTCTAGAGCAGTGGTTCTGCCCCGGCCCCGACTCATGTCCCACATCATGTCCCACATCATGTCCCACATCATGTCCCACATCATGTCCCGACTCATGTCCCACATCATGTCCCACATCATGTCCCACATCATGTCCCGACTCATGTCCCGACTCATGTCCCGACTCATGTCCCACATCATGTCCCACATCATGTCCCGACT
>NW_027273890.1:780000-857500 GCF_046630095.1 Trachinotus anak
TCTGGTTTCTCTAATCAGCCTGACTCCATACAGTCATTCATCTGTGCTCCACCAATCAGAGCAGCTCCCTCCTCTGCTCCACTTCTCTCCACACAGCACATTTTAACCCCGACCACATCACTGTATGTTAATGTGTTGCTGTGCTTGTTTAGAGAGGTTGATGTGAGGTCAGTGGTTGGGTCTCTCTGTGCCACTTCACTGTCTCTGAACAGTTTCTGCTTTAGGGTTAATCTGTAGACAAACTCCCATATTTGCTCTTTGGTAGTTTAATCCTGAACAATGCATCATGTCTCATTAGTTGATGTATGTTTTGAATATAAAATATGTCTATAAGTCACTATAGTTGTCGAGCTGTTGAGTTCTAAGCACGATATAATATGTCCCTCTCAAATGTAGGTAAGTGAATATAGAGTAATAAGTTCAGTATTCTCTCTTTTTGGCTCTGTTTTGGTCTCCACCATCTCCTGAGGGAAACATGTTTAGCTGCTAACCTGCTGTTAGCCATGGTTAATATGTCAGTATTTAATTTTTACTCCTTTGTCTGTCCAGTGTTCACCGTGGCCTGATGCCCTGAGTCTCAGCTCCACCCACAGCAGCTGCAGCACTCCGTCTCCAGTTTACCACAGCTCACCAGTCTCCTGTAGTTTCACAGACGGGTGAGTCAGCAGCTCCCATCCTGTGTTTAGTCCTGCCCACCAGGAACACTCATCACTGCCGAGGAGCACGAACTTCTACAACCTGTGCTCTGTAAACAGTGAAAAGCAGATGTTATCAGTCAGAGATCAGACAGGTGTTTCAGAGAAATACAGACAAAACACTCAACCAACCACCTCCACCTGTTCTTTCTTCCTTGTGCACGTCTCTGTAGCAACTGCTCTCCAAACCAGCAGGGGGAGCTGCTCGTGGCCGGCTGCTCTGATGTAAGTAACAGGGAGCAGTGCAGTGTGAAAGTGTTAATGTTGCTCTCTTATTCCCTTCGGGCCATTATTTGGAGACAGTGGATGCTGTGCAGCTTTTCTCATTTCAAGGGCTCTTCTTCTTTTTGACATGTAGCACCTTCTGCCATCGTCCTCGCCACAGAACACGCAGCAGTGGCTTCACCGTCACAGGTTCTCGCCTTTCTCAAGGCTCTTCTCCAGCTTCTCAGGTAACGGGGGCAAAGGTCACAACACATTTTGATCCAGGGAAAAAAATACTGGAATGAATCTGGGATTAAGTGCCAGCTGAGAGTTTTCAGGACCTGACCTCTGTGTAAAATCTAAAGAGGCCGGTGTGATTTCTGTTGATGTGTTTGCAGTGTTGTGGAGCAGTGAACTACATCTGATTAAACTACATGTTGCAGCAGCTTCTGTTAGTTCAGCTACATTCGTATGTGCATCATGACTCAAGCTGTTCAATTTATTTTTTGCTATTTTTTGTGTAGTTAAAAACCTGGAACTACAAACAGGTTTGGGTCATAAAGGAGATGAATGATTCGTATTTTTATTTTACCATTGTTCCCGACTGTAGTTGAACCTGTCCTCTTTCATCCTGACCCGTCTGAAGGCGGTCACCACCTCTCCCCTGACCTCTGAGTGGTTCATGTTCAAAGGGCAGGAGCTGCTCAGTCATCATGAGTAAACCTCCTGAATCTCCAGCTGTTTAGCAGTAACAGCTCTTCCCCATGAACAGTGACAGACTTGGCAACACGTCGGCTCTTTGTGCACTAAACTCAGTTTAGAGGGATTTTCTGCTGCCATGTGACTTTTTTATGTTATATTTTTGTTGTAATTTCATTTCTTTTGTTCATCGTCGAATGGATCTTTTTTTACAAAGTAGTTTGAACCACTTTTTCTAAGTAGCTTTGGTTAAACACACTAGACTTAGTTCATCTTCCTCCAGTGTAAAGAAATTGGTAGTAGTCTGCACAGCTGTTTGTCCAATCACAGACCAGAACCAGATTCTCTGCTGTTGCTACAGGTGCTGATCTGTTGCGGATGAGCAGGGAGGATCTGATCCAGATCTGTGGCCCAGCAGACGGCATCCGCCTCTTCAACACCATGAAAGGAAGGTGAGACATTCAGATGAACCAGGAGGAGACACAGCCTGGTGAACCTGCAGCCTCACAAAGCACTGCAGGAAGCTTGGTGACCGGAGCCTGGTTGGTGCTGATTTGTTTATAGACAGATGGATACAGGGATAAAAAGCTGAGGTTAATCAGGTTTTTATAAAGATATGACTCAGTTAATATGATGTTACAGTCTCTTCCCATAAAGGTCATCACTGTCACAATGATTCATACTTAGTCAACAGCACAAATCTGCGTCTCATCAAGTTTAAGTCTGCGTGATTTACGCTGGTTATCGGGGGTGGGGGGGCATTGTTCTCTGTCTGTGCAGCCGCTAAAATCCAGATGTGAACACGCTCCTCTGAGCCTCCTTCATGTGTCATCATCACAGAGGAGAGTCCTTCACAGACTCTCTCACCCTGGATTTGATAATAACATTAAAGAGCCAAGTGTTCACTTCAGTCGGAGCAGGTCACATCAACAACCCACTGCTTGTGGAAGTCTGCTGTTATAAGTGTTGGTGTGAAGACGAAGGATCAGGACAGCAGAGGTTTCCAGCTGCTGAGACAACGTCCACCAGTCTGCAGCTGGTTCTGGTGCCTGTGTACTGCAGACTGGTGCAGTTGATGCTTTGTAGTCTTAAATGCAGCTGTCAGGAAGGTTTAGTGTCGAGTTAGACAGGACGTGATTCTCTTCCAGCACCAGAGTTACAGTCTCTACTCATATTTCCCAGGTGTATACAGCCCCGCCTCACCATCTACATGTGTCAGCAGCAGGCAGGAAACCGGCCTCCCATCAAGCCAGGGGGTAGAGACAGTAAGAGCACATACTGTGTCATATGATTCTTACTACGTGTGCATGTGTATGAGCACGTAGAATAAATAAGATCAATGCTTCAAATCTAATTTCGACTGGTTGCTCTGTTTTCTGTGCAGTTAATTCTGACCAGATATATATTTTAACGCTCAACATTTTTGATGTGTTTCCACTTTTTATACCTGGAATATGATGAAATATTATAATTCACTGTGGAAGTTGTGGAATATCAAGGCAGGAGGGGAAAAAATTTGAATCAGAAAAACAAATAAAATCACAAAGAAAAACATGTTGAACATCAATAATATGATTTATTATTTCATGGAATTTATTTGTATAGCACATCATTACAAGCAGAGGTCACTCATCTGCTTAAAGGAGAATAAAACAGTGTAATAACAGTATAAAAATCCAGATTATAAAACAGATTATATCTCATTAGAGTGCAGGATTAAAAGATTAAATGAGTTTGGACAGATGTAATTTCCACTGGGGGCTGGTTCCACCAGGGGGCAGCACAGTGTTCAGTTTCAACTCACTGACCAGCTCCTGCAGGCTTCAGAAATATCCTCAGGGCTCAGACCACTCAAGTAAAACTTTGAATTCAGTTGTGTATCTGACCTGAGGTAAGTCACAGACCTGAGAACTGGAGTCTGCAGCCTCTGGAGGAGCTGCAGCCGTCCCATGGTCTTATCTGGTCACAGAGAGGGCAGCGTGGCGAGAGTCGACTCTCGTTTCTCTAGGTCTCTGTTAGACACAGTCTCTGACCCTGTCTGTGTTTTTGAGACCTCAACATTTAGACTTAGTTGTAGCGTTGATGTGGTCACTGAAACTAAGATCCTCCGTGATGACACTGAGATTTTTAACATGGGTTGAAGTCTTTAATGAAGTCTGTTCATGCAGGCCCTCCTGTCTCCTGTGTCCTCCCTGCAGTCTACCACGCTCTGTACCTGGAGGAGCTGACACTGGTGGACCTGTCTGAAAAGATCGCCATGCTGTACAGCATCACCCCGCAGCAAATCACACACATCTACAGACAAAAACCCACTGGGATCCACGTCTTAGTCTCTGACGAGGTACCTGTCAGTCCCTGTCTGAGAGCCCAGGCCTGGTCAGTGCTGCTAACATGACATCATGGTGCTGCAATGGCCAATCACATGAAACCATGTTCCTCCGACTGGACCCCTGGGATCATATTTCACTTTCTCTCCAGTACATTAAACGCCCCCCAACCAAGCAGTTTTAATGCAGGTCAAACGTCTGTGTGAGTGCAGCCACGGCTCAAACATGTTGTCGTTTATAGCTAAGGTGGCTACATGTGTTAGCTCCTTATGTTCTGACCCTGCACAACTACAAATCCATGAACACAGATTAAAACAGAAGAGAGGGCCAGGTGAGCAGGAACAGGTGAGCAGGAACAGGTGAGCAGGGTCATGGAGCTGACAGACACCTCTAACCCTCCAGAGATTATGACCAGGAGGTTTTTTTCTGACCCTGCTCTTTTCAGCAAAGTCGACATCAGCCACAAACTAATCACCCAGACAACTACTCAACTACATTTAGAGGAAACATCGTCCTCCATTAATTTAATTTAATTCTTGTATCATTACTTGTTGATAATAATAATCATAATAATAATGATAATTATAATAATAATATACCCAGTATATTTGACACGACTTTCACTTTTGATGACTTGACATCAGTAAAAGAACAGAATTATGGTCAGTACTTTATATTGTTGTATCATTACTTCAGAAAAGGACTGAAGGTCGTCTTCCAGCGCTGTGAGGCAGAGACCGTGACCGGCGAACCTGGATGTGAATAATGATGATATTAGTAACAGTGAGCAGGATGAGCCTGGTTGTTACAGAGGGTGGATTCTGCTCTGTTCACACTGGTCACTCTGTTTGTTTCAGATGGTGCAGAACTTCAGGGAGGAAACAAGCTTCATCATCAGCACTATCAGAGGTAATTATTCTTATCATCAGACTGTAATATCACATCTCGCCACCTGGTCCTGCTCACCTGGTCCTGCTCACCTGGTCCTGCTCACCTGGTCCTGCTCACCTGGTCCTGCCCACCTGGTCCTGCTCACATGGTATTAACAGGTGTCTTCAGTGACATGTGGTCAGATCTCACTCACTGCTTTATATGCAAATAAGCTTGTATGTGTTGTCGTCTTCAGTCAGTCTTACTTTGACAGACGTGACAGTTGTTTGTGTTGTGTTTGTGTGTGTGAGAGAGAGAGAGAGAGAGAGAGAGAGCACAGCTCTACAGTGAAGTTTTATCCATTAGAAACAGTTATATTTTCAGATCATTATAAACTGTGTTGGGACCAATCAGCCTGTGTCAGAGGACGTTGGTAGAGGAGGCGGTCCTTCAAAAGACCTCAGTAGAGGAGGCGGTCCTTCAGTAGAGGAGGCGGTCCTTCAGTGTGACCAGGACACATTCACGTTCAATTCAATTCAATTTAATTTTATTTGTATAGCGCCAAATCATAATCTACATTATCTCAAGGCACTTTACAGGGTCAGGTCAAGACCTTACTCAGGGTGGGGGGGTCTGCCTCGACCGGTTGGGTTTAGGAGGAGAAAGAGGGGGTGGGGGGAGGAGAGAGTAGAAAAGACAGAGAGAGAGACCAGGAACAGCTGTGTAGGTAATGGTGTTATCAATAATAATGACAGAAACAGTGGTTAATGATGAGTAGGTGTGAACAAGCGTGAACAGGTGTGAACAGGTGTGAACAAGCGTGAACAGGTGTAAGCAGGTGTAAGCAGGTGTGACCAGGTGTGACCAGGTGTGAACAGGAGTGAACAGGTGTGACCAGGTGTGACCAGGTGTGAACAGGTGTGAACAGGTGTGAACAGGTGTGACCAGGTGTGACCAGGTGTGACCAGGTGTGAACAGGAGTGAACAGGAGTGAACAGGTGTGACCAGGTGTGAACAGGTGTGAACACTGATCTGTTTAAGTGATCTTTTATTGGAGTGTTTTCTGTTGTGCAGATGAAAACACTGACGGCTTCCACGTTGTGTTGAAATGAGCAGCAGATACTCAGGAGATTCTTCTATCAATGCAGCTGTATAGATTGTATGTAAACCTACATTATGTGACATTTATTAAGATTTACAGTAAAATGCTCAGTTTACTGTTGACTAAGTGTTTTTGCTTAGTTCTTTAATTTTCTTTATTTGTATTTGTGTCAAGTTACTGATTCATGTTTGATATACTTTGTAATTAGTTGTAACCAGTGGTGTATTACTCATTCACATGTGCGTACATTTTTGCTTAAACACCTATAAATGCAAGTTAAATGCTGACTGTCATGATAATAAAGCAAAGTAAATGTCACACATCATCCTTCAGACAAATATTAAAGAAAAATGAACAAAGTGTTTCATGTTGTGTTATGACCCTGCTCTGTTTTACGGCTGTCCTCTATAAGAGCTGCTGTGCTCTGTCATATGCTGTCTGTTTTTGTTGCTGAACATATAACACAACATTTTAAACAATTCAGATGTTTTAACCCACTGAAGTTAAGTGTACAGTTTCAACAGGGCCACTGGGCTGCAGTTTGAAACTATGATTTTGACTTGTTGTATCTTAAGTGTATTTTAGTCCAAATAAAATATTTTGCACTGTTTTCTCTGTCACTGGTTGGAAGTGGGCGGGGCTCAGTTGAAAAATGTGATGTCATACTTTTAAGCACCAGCCAAGATTAAGCAATGTTGAATTCACTGTGTGGAACCACAGACTGATTATAAACCTGGACGTAAACCCCTGAGGAGCCTTAAACCTTCATTCTCTCTACTGACCATCAGGGGGCGACTCCACTGGTTGTAAACAGAGTCTGATTGTATTGAAGTCTGTGGGAAAATGTTTCTATTTCTCTCTGATTTTTTACCTCAGTAAACGTTTTCCTGATGAGTTTATGTCTCAGTCTCTAGTTTCAAGTCTTCTTCAACACAACATGATGTTCACTTTAAAATTATGATCCATTTAGAGGAAAATAGACCATAAAGCAGGGGCTGCATTAGGGCGGGACTACCGTGTGATTGACAGACTGAACCTGACAATCAGGATAGAGGACAGAGCAGGTCAGATCCACCCCTCAGTCCTCCTCAGCTCCACCTTCTCCTCCAAATATGGTTTCTTCTGGTTTCAAAAAACCAAGATGGCGACAGACAGACTACAAACTGGAGGCTTCAGAACAGCAGCTCACAACCCAGTGGTGACGTGTCACTTGTGTGGAATGGCTGGTCTAAATAAATATTTATATTTATATGACGGGAACAAATGAACCTTATTCCAGGGTTTTCAGGACCTGCCTGATGCTGTGTGTGGTCATTACAAATACTGGGTGGTCAGTGATGTTTCAGCTGTGAAGTGTAAGTTCTAAGAATTATGCAAATTAGCGCCTTGTTGTTCTGTATCTGTTCAGACAATGTGAGTACAAATACAAAAATGTTGCTCCCACCTGGAGCCAATGTTTCTATTCAATTATTTCCCTAAATGTAAAAAGTGAACACCCTTTGGTTTCTACAACATCTTCTGAAAGGTGTATTTCCTGTCTATAATCGGGCTTTACAGGGTTAAATGTTTTTAAAGCCTAACAACAGCAATGTTTCAAGTCAGAAAATGATTTTGAGACATGTAAGAATGATCTCTTTATTTTTTCTGGACTTGTAGACGTGAGCCATTTATATTATGGTACAGTGAAGTTTAGTGTTTCATCAGTGTAAAGCAGCACTAAACCCAAGGTACAATTGAGTTTGATGGTCATGTCATTAATTCTGAAGGTGTTTACTCGAGAATCAAAATGAAAATTTGACCTGATGATGGCACTAAGTTGAAAGTTCAGAGGTCGAGTTAACCATCAGTGTTTGTTGACCGTTGTTGATGGGCTCTTACACGTGGCCTGTACAGAGAGTTATTCCATCTACAAAGCAGCTGAAAGCCAATTTTGTTCCTGAAGTTAATGAGAAGTTCCAGTCTAAGGTTATTAAGACTCATGAATAATAAGAGCAGCCCTCCAGCCTCACCTTGTGTGTGTGTGTGTGTGTGTGTGTGTGTGTGTGTAACTGGGACCCTCTAAGATCTCTGCTGCTGTCCACACAACAGCTGGAGAGAGAGTTCATTTCTTTTCCAAAGCCAGACCAGCAGGAAATCAAGGGAAGGAGGGCGGAGCCTAAGAACACCGCCTCTACTCGCCACAAATGTCAGATTCCAAGTGTATAACCTTTCTTTCTGATTTACCCAGATAATGAGACAAAACACACTGTAGCTTATCTCCTTCAGACCAGTCTAGTCTCCTCAGTGTGTGTGTGTGGCTTCATGCCAGGACTTCCGCTCTGGTCTGCAGGGATAAAATGCCATCCTCTCTCATGTCCTCTGCGTTTAATTTAATCTCCTCTGAGCTCCTCGCTGCAGGGCCATTCACATAGATTCAACTATTGTTGAATCCATATAAACCATAACTGGACGTCAGTATATGGATGTAAGCACTGAGACAATGTGCTCCAGCTGGTTTTTTTTGACCACCAAGAGTCTGATAGTGAAGGGTCGTCTGGAGCGGGGCCGTCTCCTGCAGTCACCTGCAGGGCCACTAGAGGGCAGGTGTGACCCATGCAGACAGACTCACTCACTACAGGCTGCTTTGCAAATGACTAAATATTTATCAAACCACACAACGTTGTTTATTTCTCTTGATTCTCTTATTTGATGCTATAATTGCTGTAAGACTTGTTTACGTGCACACGAGCACATGAAGAAGAGGAGGAGGGTGTTGATCCTGAACTGGGGGTAATCCCGTCGTCTGGGGGCTGGTTTGCTGGTTGACATATGGCACTTATGTTGCTCTCATCACTCCTGTCAGAGCTGTGATAGCCAGAGGCTTCTACAACTCCAGATTGACACACCAGGCTTAGTCACTGCAACCACTCTCCAGTACAACACTACAAGGCTCTGTCAGCCCCCCCCCACATGTCTGCACAAAGGTTGTGTAACTGCAGCTGCATGGGCAGCGGACACACCAGTGGTGCTGGGGTTGCTGTTTGTCTTCATTTCATAATTCATCTGCATGCAACTGCAGGAATGAGAGTGTGTGTACACACACACACACACACACACACACACACACACACACACACACCGTCCCCCTCCCCCACCACCTTTAGACACACGGTCCTCTCTTTATTAGACTACAGCCCTGCTCCTGGCCCCGCTGCAGCTTGCTGTGATATGAAATCTGACACTGTCAATTTGCCTCCCAATCCGTCAGCCTGTGGATTGGATTCAGATGGCAGTGTTGTGGGGCCTGGGGACTTGGAGCGGTGGCCTAGACAACCGCTCACCGCCACCCACCCCCAACCATACCCCTGCAAGTTCCCTCAACGGTGAAATCGTCTGCAACCTCCCGTTAAATGTTCTCACTCCCAGACCCAGCATTAGATTGTTTTCTCATCTGCAGGTGTGGAAGGGGAGGTGGTGGGGGGCGGGGGCATGGGGGGGTACACAGGGGTGTTTAGAGTCTGTACCCTGGGTGCTGAGGTCAACTGCAGCGAAAATGTTCATTCAGAATAACTGTTTCTGATGACAAATGGCTTCTTTCTTTGTTTCTGGTCTGTTCAGTATGAACAAATAAACCTTTTAGATTCTAAATAACATCACTGAACATGTGTTTTCATTGAGCACATTCAAAATACAGAAAATAGGATATGCAACTATTTTTCATACTGTTATTATGGAGCTGTCATCAGAGTGATGGCAGGAAGTGGAGAGAGACAGAGAGAGAGATGGTGGAGTGACATGAACAAAGGTCTCCATCTGGATTCAAACAATAGACACAGATGTGGCACCCCAACCCCCCACCCCCCCTCCCCAGCACTCACACTTTTAAAGTTATATGGCTCAGAAACACAGTAAGAATCATTGTAAAACTGGGGTACAACTGTCAGCGCAGCGTTTATAAAACGTTTGTAAACTCAGCCACATTAATGGACAGTAAATCATTTACTAGTTTCTTTTAGAAGTCATTTATAAGAACATATTTTGGGTTTGACATCAAGTCTGCAGTTATAAATATTATAAAGTCATTAATTAAGGGCTCTTAACGAAGTAGTTAAGCTAAATGTCTGCTCAGTACGGTGGCCCAGATGGGTCTCCTTATTTGTTATTTGCATTCCTCTTGTGCTTTTGCATTGTGTTGACTCGTCTGAGCCACCAATGTAGATCTACTTCACCTAATTTCATTAATAATAGTTTAATAAAAGGAGTTTGGTCCAGATCATCTGCACTTCAAACTGTCCAATCAGTCAAAATTAAATCAAAGTCAAAAAAAATAATTTGCCAATCAAAATAAATGCTTCATTACACAAGAACAAATGTATTAGTTGAACCTCACAAAGCCTTAATAAAAAGTGTCAGGAATTATCAGGAATTGGTACCAATACTTTTTATTACCAGTGATTGTTCTCAGTCATTGTCATCATCTTATAAGAAGTGTGACTCCACTGTCATTGGCTGTATATTGCAGGTAATAGAGCCATCATTGCTTCCCATCCCACCTGACTCGAACAGCAGGCCTTCTATGAATCAGCAGGCCACAGTGGAGCTATCCCAGCCTGCACTGAGCCTGAGGTGTTCGGTGCTTCTCCCATCTCACAGTGCTATAGGCTGTCTAAGTTATTGTTCTGGGCTGCTGGGACCTCAAGATTTATGGTGAGATCCTCAGTTGATTACAGCATCTTCTCTCATTAGATGTTTCACTTTGGCTGAATGGGGAAAGATACGCTCTCTCCTCCTCACCCACCTTCATGATTGATGGAACATAACATTGCACAGATGCAAACAAAGAGGAGTGACACAATATTCAGGCCGGGTCAGAAAGCTGTGAGCCCCCCCCAACTGGCAGCAAATGTACAGTGGTTTTATTGGTGCTGAGTCAAGCTCCATCCAGTCTAAAGGGTTTTAAAGCTCCACCCAGTCTAAAGGTAGATGTCCATGTGTTTGTGATTATAAAGCAGGTCTAGGTTCTATATTAATACTGTGAAAGGATCAAAGCCTCAGTCCACAGAGAAATGCACACAGCCTGTATTCAGAAACTGAGCCTTAAAACCAGCCATCAGGACTTCTGGAACTTTGTGATGTCACAACAAAACAGTAACCACCCTCAGCCCCGCCCCAAGCCCCGCCCACTTGGACCCACCATCCAACCTTGCAGGATTTGGTTTCTCTGAGTGTTTACCTGTAATCTGCTATATTTTTATTTGATCACCCAGAAAACAGTCAGCCAATCAGAAGATCAGATCCTTTCTTCTGATACTTAAAACCACAAATATATCTTCTGATGGATACCAACACTTAAACACACATAAAACACAGGAAAAGTGTGAAATATGGGACCTTTAAAATGATGCAACTGACTATTAAGAGCTGAGGCATCTTTGTGAGAGGATTCATAAATGTGAAAACAGCAGGAGTCATCTAAACAACACAGTGAATTTGGACTGGCTCTGCAGAACAAACACATGCAGACAAATCCACAGCACATACAGTACAGACGAGGAAGTGAGCAGCTGAGCAGCAGGTTGAGAACAGGTGTCAGCTACATCAGATCATCATCTGTGTTAAACTGTGCTAACTCTGTTAAATAATCCAGTGGGTCGAATCCTGAAGTTGCAGAGTAGTTGTTGCTCTTACATTTAAAATCTCCACTGTTCCCTGAATTTACTTAATAGAATAGTTTTACATTTTCTACTGTAAGAGGTGGACGAGACGGTCAGTGGCTACAGCCAGCAGCTGGTTAGCTTAGCTTAGCCATCAGCACGACTCTGGTAACCCTGTGTTGTTGTGTGGAGTAATTAAGAAGATTAATGTGCTTGGTTAGCTTCAGACAGAACCAGGCTAGCTGTTTGCACTAAGCTGAGCTAACATGCTAACTCAGCTAGAAAGAGCATAGTTTATAAAACATCAAACAACTAATCCTTTAATACTGAGTGTGATCATGATATCCATGATAACCTGTCTATTGGTTATTTTGAGTCTGATGATCCACTAAGATCCCGGGGCTGGAGCTGGGCCGTTAGCCTCAGAATAGCTTCTCAGTGGCATTGACAGAGCACTGAGGTGGATTTCATCTGATAGAGAGGCATCAGAGCCTGGTAATGATCTACATCACTCACTGTCAGAGCACATGGACGGGAGAACGTGAGCAGCCGCAAGAAAAGTTAGTGACAGGCAAGATCTTTTGGAAGGAGAGAGCCAAAGGGACAAATTGCTCACTCTGATAACAAAGGGACTTTTCTGTCTGTCCTCATCCTTGGGGGGTTTCACTTCCAGAGATTCCAGTGGGCAGCTGGAGATGAGAGACTCTGACTATTTCTTGAGGAAAGTAAATGACCCAGCACCTTCAGTGTCACGCTAAATGACAGGTGAGGCGAGTCAAACTGCGACACCTCCTCGCCCCCCATCACCTGAAGGAGGGAAGAAGGGTTTCCTCTGCTGGTGGATACAAATCAGTTACACAATTTTTAATTCTATCCCTGGTGTTGTGCCGCTGTCTGTAGCCCTGCAGGCCTCTCCATCGCAGCTCCACAGTGATAGTAACGGGGGTAAAAGTAAATCCACCATGCAGTGGGAGGAGGGAGGCTTTCCGACTCTCAGTCCCTCGAGTGACATGACTACAGTACAAGTCGAACCCTGGAAC
This sequence comes from Trachinotus anak, assembly GCF_046630095.1. Lineage (NCBI taxonomy): Eukaryota > Metazoa > Chordata > Actinopteri > Carangiformes > Carangidae > Trachinotus > Trachinotus anak. The sequence goes on from NW_027273890.1 coordinate 792,571, forward strand.
CAAAAAACTTTTTTTTCCTTTCACTCTCATTTGCAGTCTCTGCACAGCAGAGGCCAGACTCTCCAGTCTCCTGCCCACATAGGTAAATGGGTCCATTACAGAGAAACAGAGGAATAAACACTCAAGTGCACCACTTAGGGGAATCAGCTGCCACCGTCATATTCCCAGCTGCTTAATATGTGTCCCATTTAAATGCATAATGCCTTAGAGGGTAGAAATAGCTAATCACAATTCATTCTAAATTAGTCTCCACAAATTGCAACCTGGCTTAATCATATTGGAAAGCTAACAGTGTAGTGCTATTTGATTATTCCACCTCACTGAAGACCCAGCGTGAGAGCTCACCTCTGCAGGGGAGGTTGGGGCCCTATGTGTGAACACATACAAACATCAAGGTGAAAAAATCATCAAATCTCATCTGCACCTCACCAACATTAGCGAGGAGCATGTGTTTCACAGCCAGGCCAGACTAGACCAGACCAAGACTTTGAGATTATTGTTTATTTGGTGTATTTCACCTGGTTCACGTCCACGTGATGTTTTTATATAATAAAGATGATGAGTGAAATAATCAGTCGATACCATGACTGAGTGTTTCATAAAAACAGATCCAGACAGTCAGGGATTCATACGTCATAGAACCTGAGGAACCAATCCTGTCAACTTGTGGGGACGGGGGGCGGGGCTAAATACACCTGAAACCTTGTCAGTACAGAGAGCCAGAGTTAGCATTAGCACAACCAACAACACTGTGTCAGCCACTGCCAGTTACAAGTTAAACAACATAAACAAATAAAAGATGCTAACTACGCTAACGGTTCTGATCCATCTGCTAGTCTCTGATTCTGGTCTCAACAGACTCCTCATCTGAGTCTGGGTCTGACTGAGGCTCCAACATGAGGCTGAGTCTCTCTGATGTTTCCTCTCTGCTCTTTCACCTGGACACCTGGAGCCAGCAGGTGGTGGGCGGGGCCAAGGCCTGATCCAGGTGTCTCAGTCAGGAAGTCAGAGTAGATGAGCTTCAGACCAGTTTTTATGAAAACATGTGAAACTGAATATGAATCATAGCAGAGAATCTTACAGAGTTTAAAACACATCTGGAGGAAGTTTGAGAAGTTCATTTTGCCATCACTGAATTGAAAAATCTCACAGAGGTTGTAGTCAAATTGAATAATTAAGTGTTTTGTGTTGTCTGAGTGAAGCGGAGCATGTGGAGGGCTGCTGCGATGGGCCAAACTTTCCCCTTAAGAAAATCATCCGAACAAATCGATGGCGGTCACACTTGGTTTGGCAAGAAGTTGTTCTTAATTCAAACTCACTAAACCGTAAGAGGAGGAGGAGTGCACTGCAAAAAAGTTCACCCTCCTAAGCACCATATTCAGTTATAAAGAGGTGCTCCAGCTATTTAGCATTACTCTTCCATTAAGGTGCAGATGAGCTGATATCTCAGTCCTAAAGTTTAATCTTACTTTGTGTAGAACAGTTCAACAATGAATCAGTCCATGTACAGTGATGCAAATCTCAAGTACTGCTGTGAACCTCAAACCTGAAGTACTTTACTTGAGTTTATCCATTTCATGCTACTTTATACTTCTACTGCACTAAGCATAAATATTTTATATGATACTTCTGTAGTTATGTGTTACTTTACAGATAAAGATTTTACATCCAAAATAACATAAGATATAACAGTATAACACTCTCATTTGTCTGCATGCAGTACTTCTACTTGTAATGGAGTATTTTTATATTGCAGTATTTCTACTTTGACTTAAGTAAAGGTGTAAACTCTGCTTCCATCACTGTGCATGTGGAATAACAGAAGAATTGCGTATGAGATAGCAACTGTTACTTTGTGCGGACTTGTAAAGGACACTCCATCACACAGGCTCTGCCCACTGGTGAGATGACACAGTGCAGTGTGCAGCATTCAGGTGAAAGTCGCCTTCAGAATTTCCTCCAAAAGGCCTCTGACAGGGGGTGTGGTCATGAGCAACACAGGCGGGCAGAGCACTGTATAAACATCCATAAAGCTTGTAAAGGTTTTACCAGCTCCATCAGTGTCATGCGTGTGACTGGTGGAGAACCCTATGAGCTGCTACAGGCTCCAGCTGGACTCACAACTGGTTTCTTCTCCATGTGTCAGTGACTTGATGCTGCATAATGTTATGGTCTGTTTCATTAGTGAGGCTACAGTAGCATGATAACGTTAGCTAACCTGCTGTTACCCATATTATGAATGTGTTCGGCTGTCACTAGCTGGCTAACTGTTAGCGTTCTCATGAGCATATCACAGCAATGTTAGCGTGGGCTAATGGTTGTGGTTAGATTGTTTTTTGTTGGCTCTCGTGTCCACAGGGAAACTTTATTGAGTTGTGCCTGTTGTTGTGTGTTTAGTGACACTTTCACTGAACTTGTAACATCTTGCTGACTGAGAACGACTGATGATCGTTTACAGAAAATATATGGTTTTAAGATTTCTTGCTGGTTTAAATACCTTGTTGAGGTGGGTTGTTGTACTGTATGGAAACTGTAAAGTGTCTATGTGCATGTGTGTTTTTTTTTTTTTGCATGTGTGTGTACCATGACGGTCCCATTAATCTCACTCTGACTGCAGCTAAACAACCACGCCCTCTCCTCTGTTGTCTCCTCTCACCTGTGTGTTCTCCACCCTCTTCATCCTCTGTCCATCTGCTCCACACCACACCACCCAGTTCAGCCACAAACTGTGTTAAACTGTCTCTGGAGGCTGTGAGCTTCAGGCGTGAACGCAGCTCTGTGTGTGTCAGCTCCTCTGTGATTGCCGTCCATTAGCATTTAACTGGATTCAGCAGTGAAATGATTCTGTGAAATGATCTGCTGTCTTTTTTTCTGTATCATATGCAGAGACATAGTTTATCATAATTTGATGCTTTCAGGGCTCTGCCATCACTTGGCATTAAAATTACTGATAAACCAAATGGAACAATGCACCATTTTTACCACACAATGCAGCTGACAGTGTAACTGAGACAGTAACAGGTAACTTAGAATGAATGAAGGTATTAGTCAGCAGATAAAAACAGGGAGATATGGTCTTACTGAAAACTCTTACTGCAGCACAGAGAGAGGGAGGTTCTCTATTTTTGGACATAAACCATGATGAGAAATCTCTATTTGAGCGTTACAGGCTTATATTTCTTGACTTTTCTCATCATCACAATGGATTAATTTAATCAGGGCCCTGGAGGTGGGACGAGTAAGTGAAGAATCTAAAATTAGGAGGGGGCTTGCTGAACACCTAAACTCTAGACTTCAAATATCTGGATAGTTAATGAAAATACTGTGAAGCATGAGAAACACACAACATGTTTTTTAGTAACTTTCCCTGTCATGTCAGAGCCTGTTCTCTATCTCTCTCACTCTGCAGTCGTCCCTGTGGTTTCTGACCCCTCCATCATCACTTGACCTCCACACACATCCTCCTGTTCTCCTCTCATAATCACTACAGCCACTAGAGGGCACCACTGTGAGATGTCGCGTAACAACAGACCATAGTTATGGTTTGTAATCAGCTGCTTGTACCAATGATGTTCACGGTCGTTTTTATGGGAGGCGAGTCTCAAACCCTCTGATGAAATAACAGACTGTAAATAAAGATGGGCGGAGCCTCTGTGACATCACCATCAGGTTTCTGAAGCTCAGAGTGAGCTGCTCTGCTGTCACTGTTGCCAGTGTCTGACTCCGCCCCTAACTCACATCTAATCCAAATATGGTCAAAGAGGTGGGGCAAATGTGGAGCTGAGACTTTGTTGCATGTCAGTTTGTGTCAAACATTGACCCACCTGTCACTCAAAGAGGCCACGCCCTCAATTCTCCATCACTTCAGTCCTTAATAAAATGTAAACAGGTGAGTTGTATAAATTCAGCCGTACAGGTGTCATGAAGGAGGAAATGATCTCTAGAGACCAGAACAGTTTCTGTACCAGGCTGTAAACATGTTTCTTTCTGCTGTAAAGACATGAGAACATGGGAGTCTGTGGGACGGACTCACTGCTGGAGCCAGACTCTAGTGGTCGTTAGAGGAACTGCAGCTTGTTGATGCTTCAGGTTTCAGCCTCAGTCATGATGCAGATAATATGATCAGACAAACTCTTATAGTATATTTTTTAAAGTATATATACTGATTATACTAATGAATATAAGATGAGAAGTGTTACAGCCATGGTCGTGGCTCTTTAATGCTGTACATAGACACACAATGCTAATGTTACCATGTTTATCATCTTAGTTTAGCTTGTTAGCATATGCTAATTAGCACTGATGCAGCTGAGGCTGATGGGAATGTTATTAGTTTTGCAGGTGTTTTGGTCATAAACCAAAGTGTTGGACAAATGAAGAGAAGAGGAAAAGTTCTGAGGGGAACATGAATGTGAGCACAGTGTCACCACAGTCTGCTCAGGAGCTGCTGAGATGTTTCCACCTGGAAAATGGTCAAAGGATCAGGAGGACACCACTGAAGAAGAGAATAATATCTAAAATTCAACAACAGTTTCATCTAATGTGGAGAAAAAAAGCTGGTGTATATTCTTCTATATGACACACCTTGAAGCACAACACACACACACACACACACACACACACTAAGAGCCCCTAGAGTCTGTCCCAGCCCCTCTGAGGCCAGCAGATTCATTTGCACTCAATTATAAACCCAATTGAAATTTCTAATTCAGAACCTGTGAGGAAAGGCTGAATGCATCCATTACCCTGTTAATTGAATCCAAGTGGTGGAAAGCAGTCGAGTGAATATGAAAATGTTTTCCTCATATCCAGTTGATGGCAGCTCTCAGCCCGAGACCCTGATCAGATGCATCTATTTACAGCAGAGAGGAGCCCTGCAGCCTCCATGTGCTGTCTCCTTCTGTTTGGCCCCGCACAGCATCTGCAGAGGGGACAAACAATCCAGGATCCAGACTACATTATAGGTCCTCAGATATTACTAATGCAGAGGAGACCGCCTCAGGAATTGTTATCCCTCTCTTCCTTATTCACGGATGGCAGCTCCACTCCCCGCCTCCATCTCCCAGCCATGACCCCATTCACACGCTCCGCTGGACACTGGCGTTGTGCAGCAGCACGGCTGATGGCTGGGCAGGGGGAGCCTGTAGAGAGGCTGACCTCACCTCTGGGTGACACACAGGTGGGGCCTGAAGATGGGAGGGGAGGCTGTCTACGTGAAAGAGGGAGTCTGAGAGGAAGGAACCTGAGACGCTTGAGCTTGAGCAGTGTTTGTATGAATGTTGGTGCTGCTGGTGTTATTCCCCAACAATTCAGTGTCCTGTCTCTGTGCTCCTGCTGTGTGTGAGTCTGTTGGAAACGACTTGCACATTCAGTGTATAACAGCAATGTCGAGGTTATGAACATGTCACATGACCCTCGTCTGACCGCAGATTTCTGTCACTTCAACTGATTTTGTTTTAAAATCACACAACAAAAATGTTTTTGAGACTTTAATTCTACATCATATGAACAGGGAATATAATTTATATCACCTGACATAAAATTACTAAAACTGATGTTTATTAAATACAAACAAAACAATGTCATCAAGTCAAATCAACATAAAATTTTTTATTATTCAGAATCATGTTTACTCAGTTATTGGAAACAATGTGAACACAAAACCTGTAGTTTATGACATGAACAGTATGAGCTGACCTCACACTAAATAAACCATCATTTCAACCAAATGATAATAACAGATATTCAGTCAGGTGAAGCAGGAGTATCTGGTGTACACACAGTTTCTGAGCTTCCTCAGGACGGAGCATGTTGTATGTTGTAATTTAAATCAGTGATTCTTTGACCTGCAGACATTACTGGACACAAAGTAACACACTAATTTAAACAAAGACACACAAACACAAGGTGAGCAAAGAGTTCTTGATGTTTGACCATGGATGTATTATAAGACCTGGATGACGGATCTAAAAATGGCGCCATTCAGTTCAATACAAGTTGCTCACCTGGTGCATACGCCGAAAAAGTTTCTGGCTTCCGGGTTACTTCTGCGTTATGTGGCCCATAGAGACTGTGCAGTAGTGTCTCTCCCATCATGCCTTTGGGCAATGAGAACGAGCGAAAAATGTTCTCGATCTGGCGCTGCGCGTTCACGAGTGCTCTGCTGGAGGACTGATGTTTAACAGACTAATACAGGACCGGCCCGGGGCTTTAAACCACCCATCCAGTCAGGATGAGACACTGCTGGCACACACATCACAGAAACTATCACACAGAAGCTCAATGACTCACGAAATTAAAATACCTGGAGAAAACAGTTACGGAGGAAGTTATGAAAAATAATAATATATCAATTAAAAAACAATTACATTCCTGAATAAAAAAGTGTAAGAAGTGACGAATAAGTGCGACAAAAAATCACAAAATCAATGAACCTTGATGTGTGTAGAAGAAAACTCGCTTTGTGCCGTTTATTCACTTTTCATACTAACTTTTTCTCATCCTGACGACGCTGCTTTTTGGGCCGCAGGGGGATTTTTCACTGCAATACCACGAGTGGCCACTGGAAAAAAATTGGCTGCAAGGCTGAGCGGCGGCGCCTTGTCCAGGTCTTATAATTAAAAGAAGGGGGAAACTAACAGAAACTGGAGGAAAACAGTGGAAGTGATCTGTTAGCTAGCTCCAGCTAACGTCTGCACAGTGACCGTCGGCGAATAAAAACACTCATTTGCTGAATGAGCAACACATTAGTTGGGAACTATTTTCAGCAGCAGATTAATGTGCTGGAGAGTCCTGGACCGACCTCCCACCCACCCACCCGGTCTTGTTGGGGAAGTTTTCCTGAGATACCATTAATCCTTAATTAGTTTTTCTTGTAGAAGTGGAACATGAAGTACAGTGATAGGTGAACCCACATGAGTCAATCTCATTATCAGACTCTGTTAAAGCATCACAGTCATTTTCTCTGTCGTTAACGTTTCAGACTTCAGTCTTCCTGAGCTTGTCGTCTGCAGCTGCTCTGACACATTTTCTGTCTGGTTCATTTCTGCAGTGAAGACATCAGGAGCCGCCGCAAAATTTGTTTTATTAACACGTCACAGCAGCTTTCACAAACTCCTGCACATGAATCTGGACGAACCTTCAGTGCTGACTGACTCTGACAGACTCACTGTAAACAGAGGCACCGTCATGAGAGGCAATCCAGGGAAATGCTCGGGGAACAGAGGCCACAGAGGGACCAGAGGGACCCTGCACTGCTGTTGCCCCAGAACTGCCCTCAGTCGAGCCCTGATGATGCAGCTAGCTTCTACCCATTGCCTGCATATGAGGCGTTAAGGGAAAATCTGTAAATCATAACATCTGCCGATAGTCTGCATGTAAGGCGTTAAGGAGACATCTGTAAATTGTAGCATCTACCGATAGTTTGAATTGGGGGGGTCAGGGACTGCCACTGAAACACTCTCTATTCCAGCAACATTAGGCTACGAACAACCCATAATGCAACATTCTTTATAGAAGACTGTTACACTGGTTCTCTGGTGTATGTGGGATCGAGTCAGAAGAAACTTCACCGCCCATATTTATCATAATGAAGCAGCTGCAGCTGAGAGGCTCACTGATGTATTTTTGTTGGCACAGAGGAACAAGATCAGGGTTTGGCTCCACAGGAAATACTTGTTACTGGATCAGTTCATTGTTGTTTTTGACGTTTTCGTGGGACTTGATAACAATAAGAAAAATATAGAACATCTCCAGCATTAACCTGTGAAGGTCTGAAACGCTTTTGGAGGTAAACAGGAAAGAGCAACAACACAACCAGCCCAAAAGAGCTATATCCTCTCTTATCTCTGTCTCTGTCCTCCAGTCACAACCACACACAAACAGATGCCCCCCCTCACTGAGTGACTCAGGGACGAGCAATAAGCCTCATATCTGAGGAGCCAGGAACAGTCAACCACAGGTTTCAAACCCAGTTCACCAGTTGCAGAGATGCTCAAAGAGCTGAGCCGATGGAGGGGGAGGCTGAGAAGTGAGGATGTTTTCTCTGCTTTAGAAATGGGGTCACTTGCATAACATAAGTGTTTAAGAATTATTAACACTCCTGGCATGAAAGTGCAAGTAAATCCAAAATGTGCATGAATAAATGGCACTTATCTCTGTGATGAAAGTGTTTGTGATAAAAAAAAAAAACGGGGTTGACTGTTCCCACTCGTGACACAGAAAAAAAACTTTGATCTTACAGCCAGTCTGACATGGCACGACGGCGCATACATCACACCCCCACAGTTAAAAAGAAACACTCCTCATAAAAGTCTTTTAATCCTATATTCTCTTTTAAATTTGTTTTAAGTCCTCGTCAGAAAAAAAGTAGATAAAACGTCGAAGTTAATCCCATCAGAAAGAGTTTTGTTACGAGCTCTTCGCTGTGGAACCTGCATCAGGTACAAGAAGAAAATTAATGACACACACTGAAAAATAAAGGAACTTTTTTCCCTTGTTTCTTAGTGTAATTAAATAAAGTGGGAAATTTAAACCACGTAGTGCAACTTTGACCTTTTTAATATCAACTTAAGGACTGGTTTGTCTCTTGGAGGTAGTATAGAGACACATCTGTAGAAACAGAGGCCTGTACCTGAACATGCTGCCAGGGGCGGCGTTCACATCATCACCTGTTAGTTAATCCAGATGGTTGTAGTCCTGGTCCTGCTTTGACCGGCACCACAGTTTTTAATTCTGGCTGACAAACACACCAACCTGCAAAAATATGTTTCTGGGGTTTTGTCAGAGAGGAGCAGCTACTGGAGCAGAGAGTTTGGGGACTGTAGTCCTGGATTTGGCCTCTGAAGTTCGACTGGAGGACTTCGTGGATGATAACAGAGTCTCTGGAGGTCAAGCCTCAGATAAGTCTGGTTTGGAGGCTCAGCCTCTGAGCAATACATTCTCTCTCAATGTGTGGTTGGAGCAGGTATTCCTGTCCAGAGAAGTGGTACATCTGGCTTAGTCACACTTTGTAACACTTTGTTGAGTTTGCATTTCCCCGTTGTTCCATCATCACTGCTGCTCAGCAACAACACTCATCTGCTCCTACAGCCACAGCCTCTGTGGTGCAGCCCGGTCCTTCAGCAACCGTCCTCAGCCTCCACCTGCAACTTCTGACACCCACATGTTGTCTCACAGCCTCCACTACTGCAGGCTCATATTCAGCCAGTCAACAACCAGCTGCAGCCTCAACTGCCGCAGGCCACATCTGCCAGCCGACCTCAGCTTCAGCTGAACTGAGTAGAAACTGAAATGTGGCAAAAACGCTTTTACACCCACCTGAGGTGGTGAATCATCCTTCTTTATCCAGAGTCATATAAAATGTCATAATTGTCATAATTGCTGTGTGAAGTCTTGAGTAATGGCTAAAAAGTGTCTTGTGAGGTCACACTGACCTTGACCTTTGACCCTTAGCCACCAAAATCTAATGAGTTTGTCCTTGCGACAAGGTCAATGTTTTTGCTAAATTTGAAGAAATTCCCTCAAGGCGTTACGGAGATATTGCTTTCACAAGACCAAAACTATGTTTTGTGAGGTCACTGTGACCTTGACCTTTGACCTTTGACTACCTAAATCTAATGAGTTTGTCCTTGAGACCAGGTGGACATTTGTGCCAAATTTGAAGAGGTTTCCTCCGGGCATAAATGAGATATCGTGTCCAGGAGAAGGGGACGAACATGTCTTTTTGTTTCCTGTGCGCTGGTCTAACGGTACCCAGCAGGAACATTAGCTCCACCAGCTGTTTATCTCCGTGGTGGATGGTAACACTTATTAATCCATAGTTTTCTTCTGATGATTCTCCTGAAATCCAGACAGAGCTCGTGCTACGTTTGGTTGGAAACATTGCTAAATGTGGAAACAAACCACTGAAGCAAGAGAATGTGGACGGAGGCTGGTTCTTATGTCCTGTGTCACTAAACTGTGAATATTGTAAGTTTCTTTCTTGAAGTTGACTTGACTGAGCAAATCAACAACTGTGATTTATGTTTATGGGTTTTCTCCTATCACAGAAACTTCTTAACTTGTAGATTCTATCTCAGCTGTTTGGTAACCATGGTAACAAGGGTTAGGACCTGATTTGGGAAAGAAGCCAAAGTCAGGAGAGGTGTATTACACAAGGCCCAATATCTGAACTAAACTCTGTCCTGACTTTCACTTGTTTAATCCATGTGCTTGTTCATTGCTTTTACACAACCAACAAAATGTCAACAGCCTGAACTTATTCAGGCTCATGTCAGAGTTTGATGACAAAACGCTAGTGGCCCCAGGATGTGATCCTGCAGGGCGCCGATCCAGCGACACGTCTGTACTGGTTTTGATGCAATTGACAAATAGTTTGTCTTTTTTGCTAATCCAGATTTTCAGAGCAGCCACAAGATGAGAAAATGAAATCGAAAGGTTGCTAAGTAACAGTCATAAATGTCGATTGAGTGTTTGGGATTTCCCAAAGTGAGTTAGGATTTACTCGTGTAACACTAATTCTACCATCTTCAGACTTAAGACAGGATGTTTCTGTATTAAAGAAATATATAAATTTGTCCATCTCACTATTTTAAAGAAAGTGTGAGTTAACTGAGCAGATAGTATGACCTGACAGAACCTGGTTAATTAGATCTCATAACCCCCCCCCACCGTCTCTCTCTCTTTCCCCTTTCATTTTTGTGCCGCCCTTGCGATTTCTGTCAGAGCCGACTCAGGCCTGACATTTGGTTTCATGCTGAGAGGAGGAAGAGAAGACGAAGGGTTGGTAGAGACGTCATCATGAAGGTGACGAGGGAATGAAGAGATGACAGAGAACAGGACGGATGTGTGGTGTGAATGGGGATAAAGAGACGAGGATGAGGATGCAAGACTGAGAGTGACTGAGGACGAGATGGAAGGTGGGAGGGAGGGAAGTAGTTTCCATAGTAACCTGTAGTTGTGTGAGTCTGGGGGGGCAGAGAGTTGTGGTGTGGTTTAATTGCTGCTCTCCAGCCTAATCTCCCATAGGCCCCATGAATCCCTAACAGCCTCCTCTGTCCATGGAGACAAGACTCTCCCCGAGAAGTCGTTCCCTGTGTTGAACTGCAGTCTGAAGACAGAGTTTATAAAGCTGATGAGCCTATAAACCAGAGCTGCAGCCCACTGTGGTTTCCACTGCTGATGACAGGTAATCTAAAAAGAAAGGGAACCTCACCTGGTCCTGTTTGCAGGTCCTGGAGAGTCCTCATCTGACTCAGCAATGGTCAGGGCTGAAAACGACAACGCACCTGAGTCTTTGTCAGCATTCGAGTAGTGTTGTGTGTCTGTTGGCCCCTCGGTTTCAGAGTGAAGAGTGAGAGATGATACGTCTGGTTCTCCGGCTTCAGTAGTTTCAGCCACTGCTCCATTTCCTGTTCAAGTGACGAAGCCCCTGAGAAGCTGAGGTAATAATGACGGGAGAAAAGGAGGAAGTCGATGCTGAGTGAAGAGGTTCTAACCATGATCATGATCCTTCCTGATATGAATTATTAGTGTTTGTTACTGTTACCATGATGGTTCCCCAACATCCATCCATCCTTTCTCTTCCACTTAGGTTGAGTTTCAGTGGCAGGGAATCCAGACGTCCTTCCTCTCACTAACACTTTCCAGTTCCTACTGGGGGTCCTGAGGTGCTCCCAGGTCAGATGGTCCCTTCAGGGAGTTCTGGATCTACTCTGGGGTCTCCAAAGGAAGGTGCCCAGGAGACATCCTAATCAGATGCCCGAACCACCTGAACTGGCTCCGTCTCCTACCCTCCTCACCCTCTCTCTGAGGCTGAGTCTGGAACCCTGCGGGGGAAACCTGCCGGCTGCGGCTTCTATGTGTTTCTGGACAAACAACGTATTCTGCAAATTGTCACCTGGACACTTAAGTCTCTGTGCAGAACAGTTGAGATATAACATGTTATTCATGAGCTGTACAGGTTTCGATCTTGTCACTGTTGGACAGAGCCAGGCTAGCTGGTCTTTGTGCTAAGCTAATATAGCACTGGGTTACTGCACATACATTAGAATCGTATCAATCTTGTTGGCTTTAGTGTTTCCCAAAATGTAAATGCATTACTTTAAATTTAGAGAACTGTTGGTCACTAAACCTTTTCTCCACAGGCGTCTCATTACCACTCCTCCACCTCCGTTAGCACGAGGCTAAAGACGTTAGCCTCTGGTTTGCTACTGTGGACAAATCCGTGCACGTACTGAGAGGTTCTTCTCTGTGCTGTCATCAGTTACATGGTGAGAGTAATGACAGACTGGTGTATCTCTGGCACCTCTCTCTTCCTGCCTCTACATGCACAGAGGATCCATTTGTATTGGTTAGAAGTTAATGGCGAGGGGCCCTGTGGATTTTCCCCCGGAGGCCACGTTAGACCCAGTGAGCGAGCTGCAAATGCACCACGCTCTCCACATTTTGGCAGTGGTTTTGAGTGAATGTATGTGTGTGCGTGTGCGTGTGTGCGTGTGTTTGCGTGCACGCAGTGAATGAGTCCAGCATGTACTCCTGTGTGTGCATGCATGTGTGTGGTTTTTAATAGCCTAATTCCCTTCAGAGGGGGGTAGAGAGGCAGTTGCCCAGGCAGTCGAGGAGATAAAGCAGTCAGAGCGCTCTGAGATGGTTTTTACTGCAGCACTCACCAACACCACCCAAATCCAATCCTTACTTACTGCCTTCCTCCCCTTTGAAGCCCCAGCAGAATCTGTTTGAATATTCCAGTGTGAATCTCCTGAGCTGCTCAGTTTTCACTGCTGACCTGAATCCTCTGTTGTTTATGCTTTCAGCTCTGTGATTGACCGGTACGCAGAGTGACAGCGCAGTGTGTGTGTGTGTGTGTGTGTGTGTGTTTGTGTGTGTGTGTGTGTGTGTGTGTGTGTGTGTTTGTGTGTGTGTGTGTGTGTGTGTGTGTTAGACAGATTATTGTTTGTGGCCAACTTAATATTACAATTGTGGATTTACACTCACTGCAAAAGAGACTGAAATTCTATTTGTTGTCTTGCTGAGAGTTCGATGATAACTTTGCTACTGGCCATTCAATATGCATCCAGGAGATGTTAGCTTAGCTTAGCATAAAGACTGGCGACATAAAGACATAAAGCCATTCGAGTGTCTGTCAGACACTCCTGAAGAAGCATGCCGACAGCTCATGTTTTGTCTGTTGCCTCCTGCTCTGTGGACGCAGTAGATTTGTTTTCACTCCACCTTAAAGTCTGTAAAACTGAACCTTTACACACACACACAACAAAACACAGTCCTGTTTAAAGACCCACCGGTTGATCAGAGGTCAAGGTAAAAACAATCATTTCTCAGGCCGTTGTCACTACACTTGAGAAACGACCTGCTCCTGAGATTTCCACGGCCTGTACGACGACAGAGGAAGGAGGACTGGAGTCATATGGAGAGTGTGATAGGAAGAGAGGAAAGAGGGTGGAGAGCTGCAGGAGACACATCCTCGTGGCCTGAGGCTGATATCATGAGGGATGAAAGTGATGAGCTCATCTGAAGCAGCCTCCTCTTTTGTGTGCAGCGATCAACAGAGCTCCACATTCCCACTTGGCTCAAACGTGACGTCTCCACAGGCTGGTGCTGGGTTTACAGAGGTGTCAGCTCTAATGAGGATCCTCTCAGTGCTTATCCTGACGTACTGTTCACTGATATTTTCATAAAGGGTGGAACAGATAAAACTGGTCACAGATCAGCAGTTTATATCACTTCCACTGGAACCTGAAGACATTATTAACTCACCACATGAACACCTCACAGGCGCTGTCCAAATACAGAACATAATAATCTGTGCCTCCACCTGTGGTATCTGCAGGAAGGCCGTCCTCCACAACACCACAAACTGTGCAGACATATCAGAGTTCATCCTGAGGAGGCGCACACAGGGAGCTGCAGCGCAGCAGGGAGACGAGGAGGAGCATCAGAGTCTCAGACAAATTATACTGATGCAGGTTTCAGACTCACTCAAGCAGCCGTCAGCTGTTTCGTTGTCATGGTACAACTGACTCACAGGGTAAACTGAGAGGATTTTATCCTTCACTGTGTGGATGTGTGGACGGCTGCGACCAGATCAGAGAGACAACAATGCAAGGTCCAAAGTCCTCCAAGTAATAATAATAATAATAATAATAATAATGATAATAATAATAAGAAGAAGGCTAATAATAAGACTAATAGTAACAGTTGTATGAGCAGGTGTTGAGCAGGATCATGGGGCAGTCGTTGGTTTGCGTCCACAGATCCAGACTCTGCAGCTCGAGAGGCAGGAGAGAGAGAGACGGAGCCTGGAGGAGCTAGGAGTTAGAGAGATGCTGTGGTTTCCATAAAGTGTTCAGTAATGAGTGCAAAGTAAAATTCTTCCCTGCTATTCGCTTACCTTAGTGCTTCTCTTCTTCATGCAGAATCATCAGACTCCAGAGAAGCAGACTCCAGTTTCTCTGGATTTAATATGTGATGGTTTCTGTAACTTCCACCTGTAATATCACAGAAACATCTGCATCACTCTGCTGGAAGCTGGGTCCAACGGTAACTTCACTCGGATAATTAGCCCTGTGCTTCATTACTCCACACGTGACGAGTGTGAACCCAGAGGCAGGTTAACACTTCACAGGCCGAGTCCTGCAGAGGAGTAACAGGCCTCAGGCTGTCGACCCCCCAACTCCACAAACTGCACTTATCTGTTACTGCACTACTGTACTACAGCATGAAGGGACGTCCACACCCACAGTGTTTATGGACCAACAGATGATATCTGTCTGTCTGCCTGCCTGTCTGCCTGCCTGTCTGTCTGTCTGTCTGTCTGTCTGTCTGTCTGCCTGCCTGTCTGCCTGCCTTCACATTCAGATGACAGCTGCAACAGTGATGTACAAGCATAATATATAAATATAAAAACATGAACAAGAAAATGAATAAAACAAACAGAAAATGACTGTATGAATATAACTGTATATAATGACAGTGTTATGTAAATATTTTTGTTCACAATCTCATAATTTTAAAACAGTGAAAACATCATTTTGGTGTTTTGAAGAAGAAATGAATGAATGTGAGCCAAATAATTTGTTGGTGGAAATAACCCAGTTGCTGCTGCGTCAGTGTGACTGATGGAGGTCAGAGCAGCAGCTGATGTTAGTTTGTCTCAGGAAAACAGAGAAAGACGAACAGCAAGTTAAACACAGCAGCAAAAGGCCTGAGAAAATCCAACTCATTGTGGTTTAATGCACTTGCCTTTACAGTCAACATGCACAGCTGATGAATGGAGTTAATTAATGTGCACTTCCCGTGATAAACTCTCCTCTTTCCAGGAAATGCTCAGCATATTTAATATATATAATATTGAGCAAGTCACCACCAACAGTGTCCTGACATTTATATCTAAATTCTGTCTTATTCCAATAACACGCTCAGTTTTTATTTTATCTGCTCTTGCAAACCGAACTTTCACAATAAAGGTATTTCCAATAAGCACTGTGAACAATGTGACCATTAAGGCAGATAAGCTGTGCTGCCTGGGTTACCATGGTGATTTAGCCCACCTCCCGGTAAGCCTCCAGCCTCAGACACTGAAGTTAAAGTGTTGAACCTCCTCACACCAGCGGCTGATTTAAAGACCGGCAGTAAAGCCTGTGTGAAGGAGCTTCTCTCTGAGCTGAACATGAACATCAGAGGAAAAGTTCACACATCAACACGATGTTTATGATGCTCGGTGTCACCTGTACCTGCACCAGACTCTCCTCTGCAGTGATCTCTGTGGCTCTGTGAGAGGTGGAAACGTTCTGTCAGATACACCTGTTTGGATCAGTCATGTATTTATGTTTTATTCATATTCATTTATGTTCAAAAACATCTGTAAAAGGTTTTTTATTTGTTGTTTCTATATGTATCATGTTGTGTGCCAAGTTACATAAAGTCGTTTGAGTTTTAGTCTCACAACACTGTAAAACTTTGACCTTTGACCCTTCATCAGTCTGGGACTGATAAACCTCTGCTCTCATGTTCGACTGTACGACTACGAATCAGTCAGGAGAACCTCTGAATGTTCTCCTGACTGATTCTCGCTGACGTGAATCTCAAGGAGGAGCAGGTGAATAATTGTGTTTTCTCCTCCTCCGTCTCCACCACAGAGAAACAGTTTCCCTCCTTCAGCGTCTCTCAGCTCATCTGAGACAGAGCAGCGTGTTCACTGAGAGCTGCACCAACACTGGAAACACACACACAAAATCAAAGTGGTTTACCTCCTCTCTCTCTCTCCCTCTCTCTCTCTGGGAGGTAATGATAGATCACATGTACTCAGGTTGCTCAGGTGTGTCAGCTCCCAGCAGGTAGGACATGTGGAGGTGTGGCTGAACCTTTTATGTCTCCTACACTGGGTTCAGATTAGTCCATCCACCCCCCCACCCCATGAAGAAATGAAGGGCGTGGCGCAACCTGCCACCACGTTCAGAGGAGGAGGAGGAAGTGTTCAGATCCTGTACTTTTTTAAACGTACCTGTCTGCTGATACAGACGCAGGTTAATTAAACGTCCCCTCAGCAAATGAACAGAGAGTATCACGAGTAAAAATTCATTACATTATGATTTACTGTAAACTGCATTCATTCTATGCATCAGTGAGTAAGACATGTTACTGTTGCAGCTGCTCAGGGTGGAGCTGGTTTTAACCACCGTTAACTAGGTTAGATGTGAGGGGTCAGCAGATCAGTGATGGGACAGGAGGGAAGAAAAGTACTGACACCAAACAGTGACACTTTTCTCTAAACATCATCAGAATCAACCCTGTGAGACGTTCAGAGGAAATGTCTCTGGGGACAAACGTCTCCAAGCAGACACCTCAACCTGCTGTTTGAATGTTTAGGAGTGAGGTGATTTTTCATGAGCCATCACAGAAAAGACAAGAAAAACAGCATTTCCCCCTGTGGCTCAGTAAAGATGGATGGCAGAGAGCAGAGGAAAGACAACACATAACCACATGTGGTGGCTGCCTGCAGGAACCACTGCTGCTGCCTCCTGTGCCACAGTATCACCGGACCCGCTCGGACTCGGGCCGGCAGAAGAAAGAAAGCGTTTTTCTGGTGGATTGCATCTGAAAGTAGCAGCTTCTCTAAACCCAGACACAACATTTACCATTCATCTCACACCTCCTCCTCCTCCTCCTCCTCCTCACCCTGCCTCCTCCTCTCGTCTCCTCCCCGCCGCTCTCCATGTCCCTGATAAGCACTCTGCAGACGGCTCCTCTGCTGCAGTCAGCCAGACAGATGAGCTTCCTCCTCCTCTTACTCACACACAACACAACACAACACACACACACACACACACACACACACACACACACACACACACACACACACACACCTTGGCTTTCATTCATTGTGTCAGCTCCACCAGTGACCAAATTATTCATCCATCCTGTGGACTGTGAAGTCCATTGATCCAGCCCATGTTAACCAGCATTGATTTCTTCTTGTTAATAACATTAGAGGAGCCAGCAGTCAGTGTGTGGAGCAGGCAGGTTGTAATGATAACCCTCTGTGTGTTTTTGTTTGCCCCGGGGACAAGATGGAACACAATTAGTCTCAACGAAGCAGAGGAGAATTGACTTGCTGATGACCACTGACAGGCTTCGGGTCGGCGACAGAATAACACTTGTTGACATTTGCCTGAGAACAGAGAGAAAAAAACAGAGTCTTGTCTTGTCGTCATAATCAGGGTTTGATTTCACGTCCGACCCTCTTCACAATTCATATCATTGATATAATCCAGCCATTGAACAACTGTGACGTTTATTTATATGCAGATGACACAGTTTTATATTGTTGGGCAGAATTGGCTGTTGACAATCTACAACTCTTTTTTAAAGCTTTTCAAAAGGCACTAACTGAGCTTAAGCTTGTGCTAAATCCTGATAAAATTAATTATATGCTGTTTTTTAAAAAATAAGAAAATAGATTTTAGCAAATTCAGATTTACACTTTACTCAGTGCAGAAACTGAAAGAGTCAAACATTATAAATATTTAGGCATCTGGATCGATGATTAATTTATTTTTAAAGTTCACAATCTGGTAAAAAAAAAAAAATCTGGTAAAAAGATTATAATTGTTTTAATGATAAAAAATGTTTTAAATGTAATGATCTTTATCAATCACTGTGATGAGCCAATGACAGGAACTTTCATGCTGTCGCTGGCTGGACCACTTTGCCTCTGGACCAAATCATACACTTGTTTGCTCTCTCAGTCTGATTGTACATGAAAAGCTCACATCCATGGCAACAACTGGAGAATCTAAACAGACAGCTGGTTAACAACAGGAACGTTTAAAAGATAAGAGAGCCAAGAGACAGACGGCGAATCGACCAGTGATCTGTCCTCGTCAAACTGAGCTTCCTCTGCTCTCAGTTTAGTCCTGAGTGTTCGATAGTTATTGTTGAAATAAAACGTGCTCTGTAGTGTTACAGGCTCGGACCCGGGCCACCATTTATTTACAGAACGCTCTTGGATACATGACCAAATGACCTCATGTCACTAACAGACCTCAGGTGATCATCAGACCTGCTCTCAGGGCTGGATCATGCTGCATGTTCCCCAGGTCAACTCTGAACTGCTTCTAGGTTTTGTGCTCCAGACTCATGGAATACCCTTCAACACATTTCAAATATCAATTCCCTCATCACACTGGGACAGTTTAGAGATATGCTTTTAAATCCTAATGTGTTTGAAAGTAATTGTTTTTATTAGAAATTATTTTTTGTATTTCAGATTGTGTGGTTTGTTTCCCTTCTGCTGATGTAATCTCCGCATCACTGAAAATTAGGGTCACCCCTCGATGTATCCCTGAAAAAATAAATAAAGGCTGATGATGATGAATCACAGGGACAAACAAACCCAACGATGCACAAATTCCCAAACTGTATCTCCAGTGTGTCTCATCGAAAACAGCAAAAAGAGAGAAAAAAGAATGAAGGAGAAGCATAAAATAGGAAGAATGAGGTTTTTGTTTTTGTGAGAATCAGTGTGTGGGCAAAGGCATCAGATATAGAGACTGTAGGGAACTGTCAGAGTATTACAGGGAAGACACAAACAGCTCCTAAATGGATTCCTGCAGCAAAGGATGATGCATTCTACACGCAATACTTTTCCTAAAGCCTCCTACTGGGGAGTTTCAGTTTACTCTGCTCTTCAAAAATGGAACAAGCTTTGCTTTAGACTCAGCCAGGGGCAAGACTTAATACTCCAAAACCCAAACCAGCAGAGGATATCATTAAGCAACACTGTCATGATCTGCCTCTGTGATGTGCACCAGTGTGCCTCTGCAGGGCTGGAGAGAGTGAATCACACATCAGAAACAGTCATCGGCGCCGGGCTGGCCTGTTTAAAGAGACGTGTACAGAGCTAATACTGTTGTTTCTACAGGGAATGTTTTACCATGTGTTCAGGATCCAGCAAACCTCTGCTACAAATAAGGTCTCAACATTTTATTTCACATGGTGCATTCAAAATGTACTCAGAGCTGCACTAATGAATATTGTCATATTAACAATGGATCAAATGACTGTGTGTAATGTCAGACAATTATCACCAGCTTCCCTCAGCTCTACAGATGGTTTCATCCTCTTTTCATCTCAGTGTTTAGTTTTATGGCTCAGTCTCACTGCTCTCATCTCACCACAGCAGGCAGCTGTTTCCAGCAGAAACACTCTGATACACCCACTGTTCACTGTACCTGCCCAGCACCAATCACAGCACAGATAAAGGCTGATAAACAAGCAGATATTCTCCTCAGGAGCCAGTGCAGACCAAAGGAGAGTGAATGTTAGATTTGCATGTATTCATCAGGTGGCCACAAAACTCCAAATGAATACTGATGTAGATTTAGATCCTCTCCTCTGATTGGCTGACTGACCTGTTGTTACTAGAGCTCCAGAGAGAACCTGAGAGAGGAGATGTAAAACTACACTGAGATGGTTTTTGGTTCTTAAAACCACAGATATATCTTCTGATGGAGATCAACACTTCAGATAAAACACAGAGAGGATATATTATTATATATATTATATACTTTCACAGTATTAATGTAGAACCTAGACCTGCTGTATAATCACAAACACATGGATCTCTCTTTAATTAAAAAGGCATTTGTAGACAATTTGTGATACTTTTGTTAACCTAACACAATAAAACAGTGGAGTCACTATTTATGTGACAGACATAGCAGAGGGAAAAGTACATTATAAAGTCTAAGAAAATGTAAATAGTAGAGTGTTCTTCCAACGTAAATATAGCACATACTTGAGTAAATGTATTTAGTTCAACACAGAGTACACACCCTGCACTTCCAAATCAAACTGTCAGAGAGGAAGAGAAAGAAAGTGAAAGAAAACAGTCAGCAGAGGAGAATGAGATCATGTCGCCCTTCAGCAGACGCTCCAGGGTGGCTGATGACTTGTACACAGTCTGTGATCATCCTGCTCCTACATCAAAGGAATCACTTCATCACACGAAAACACACACTGTATTCTTTTATAGCTGCTATCACTCACACACCTGTGTTCTAGAAGTCAAGGCTTCCTCTGAAATCACTTTCAGTTACACACAGCTGAAGTCCGTACACACAACCCCTGTTGCACTGTTACACACTCGTGGCTCTAACCACACAGACGTTAATACATCTTCTTTCTTAGACAATAGAGGAAAGTGAAGAAAACCTGGAGTGTGCATGTAATTATGTTACAGAAGAAACTTCATCATTTCTCTGGAGACCACGAGACAAATGCGTTGAGACAACCTCTACCTGTTCGGAGTCTCACCTTTGATCAGACTGTAAAATGTCAGGAGCACTTTTACTGTGCATCATAATCACAACCACCGCTGCAGCAGTACCTGCTCCCTGAAGCAGAAGCCTCCTGTCTTTGATTCACAAATTACCTGATTACCTGTGAAGGGGATGGGGTTCGTTGCAGGAGGCCGTATTAGCTTCCCACAGAGAAGACAGCCGACCGAGAGCAGATGTTTAATGGATCAAACAATAGAATAAAGGTGATCACTGAGGCCAGAGGCACATTTCAAGTCAGCTTCACTATGTGTTCCTGTAGAGATTACTGTTTTAATCTACTAATATAACGTTACCCGGATTACAGATTTTAAAATAATCAGGAAATCATCTCATTTGTTTTCCTTCTTTCAGTAGAATATGGTGGAAACTGAAGCATCATGCCTTTTTTATGGTTATGTGCCGGCAGTCGTGTTACAACAGGTTGGGGAAAGATTGTGGTCTGTTTGAAGACAGAAAATGTTCCCAGTGACTTCAGACAATGTGTTAATTAACCGAAGCACCATCTCTCAATAACTGAACCAAAGCTTTTGTAGCCTGAACCTGAGCACATGACAGAAACAGGATGCAGTGGACTCCAGTCTGGATGATGTCTGCTGTGAAGAAACAACCTCATTATCTCCACTGGACAGTTTGACCTGTGTTACACTCTGAGAGATCTGGGCTTTAATGAATGACACTATCAAACTGAATTATGGGAAACTGGCATCCAGCATTTTTGGAGCCTGACATGTAGAAACTTGAGCGGTCTGCAGTTTGAAGATTCTCTCTGTGGAGCTACATCCACGTTACTATGGTTTAGTTTTAATATGCATCTCTTTTGTTCATCTGCACCACTAAAACATTAACTGTAATGAATTTTGAGAAAATCTGCTGAAGACAATGTGAATGAATAGCTACATGTTTCCATAGGATTCCTTAGGATTCGGTTCGTTGAGATAAATCAGTTGGTCTGTGCTAATTTTCCAGTCAGACGCCATTGTAGAAGAAGCGCACGTCATATTTTGCTGTTATCAATACACAAACTTTCCCACTAAAACCAAGAGTAAGAATTTGTTTCAGATATTTTAAGATTGTTCTGAATGTTCTGGCTTTTGCACTGATGCTTTTCTTGATTGAAATGTGTCCAACAAAAGGTGGATGGAAACCCACCTCCTGCTGCTCGGTTTACAACAAGCAATCTATAGTAAATCAGCTCTGGTTGTAGATAGAGGCCTAAGAACATCTGTGAAACACACATATGTACAACACACACACACACACACACTCACAAACACACACACACACACACACACACACACACACACACACACACACACACACACACATCACATTGGCCCACCGGCTGAGTCTAGAAGGATGTGTTGGTTCGAGATAAGATTTTCTCTGATGTCCTGATTTCTCTTATTCCTAAACCAAATCACATCCTGCTCATCACCCCCTGATGCCCCCCCCCCCCCCACCCCCCCACCCCCAATCTCTTCACACACACACAAAAGTGGGAGTTTCAAATGGCCCAAATAGAAGATTTTTGTGCTACATAAGCAGCCATGTATGAAGGGAGAAAGGCAATACCTGCAGTAGCTGCTGTGAGGCTTATTTAATTACACCAAATCCGTTTTGTTGAAAAATCATAAATAAAAGAACAAGCTCATCATCTTGGGTTTGCTAACTCTGCTTAATTATTCACCATTAATTAGGCAATCATCTGGTGATGTATTTAGCCCACCAGAGCCCATAAAATATGAATAGGCAGCACTTGTCTGAATGTTGTGCTCACATGTCGACAGTGGCTCTGTGTCGTTCTGTATTTTTTGGAGCAGTCTGCTCAGCTGCACAATCACTGCAAACAACAGGCTGACGGTGCATCCTGTTGTTTCACTGCTGTGTTGTGTCTTGTGTCCCAGTGTCAGTCACCTGCACAGGGCTGAGGGGGAGGCCAGCTGTTTTATTCTGCAGCCTTAGCATTCATGTGTAGGTGTAAATGGTGAAAGGTGTGATTGTTGTCGCTGCACACAACCACCTGCCTCAGTCTGTACGACAGTGTTTGTGTTGTGTCAGTGATGTTTGAACGGTGTTTTAATTTTATGATGAATTTTTCCAGAAAGTAATTTGATCCACTTGTGTTCATACTGAACCATAAACACCTAGCTCAGTGGCTCCCAACCTGTGGGCAGGGGCCCACTGGTGGGCCACAGGAGGCTACGTACTGTCGGTCCACACGCAGCCTCTTCAAGTGGAAGACACCAGGCTGAAAACACTGGAGCACAACTTCACAGTCCCATCTGCAAATACTCGTCTGACATATTCTCAGTTTGCACTTTGAGCATTTAACAGAGTCACAATGGTGTGAAAGTTAATGGTCGACTGCAGAAAGAAGAGAGCAGACCTCAGAGGCCTGCATTAGTTCCTCGAGTGGGTTTGATGTATCAGATATTAAACCACACGACCATATATGATATGAATCAGAGGTTTAACAGGGTCGCTCGGCAGCAAGACCTCTGACTGGAGAAGCTGGAAGCAGACCTTTGACATTTCTGTTTGAAAAACTGCTTAAACCAGTTACTGATAATCACAATGATTGCAGATTCATTTTCTGTTGATCAGCTTATCAATCAATTGACCGATGGTTTCAGTCTGATTTTTAAATAGGATTCACCATAAGAAGAAACTGAATAAATGGAGCCATTCAATCAATCAGTGAGTCAACCAAACTTTATTTGTATATCACCTTTCATACAGGTCAGTGCAATTCAAAGTGCTTTATTGATTATTGATTAAGCTGATTATAAGACAGTGTAAATGTAAACAGTAAAATAACAACAATAATAATGACAATAATAAGTAGAAAAAACAGATAAAAGACCGTGACTACAATAAAATAAATGATTAAATGAAACAATTTATGGCTCTCAAACACTGTAATGAAAACCAGGGTGAAGAGGCCGCTTGAAAAACCGAGGAGCTCTGAATTTACACAGGTGGTTTCATTTCAGGACATAATTCATTCATACTCCTCCTCACTTCCGACGGGAGCCCGCTCCAGGTCCTTCCATTCAAAAGGTCCTGAGGAAACTGCGGTTTCAGAAAAGCCTTCATGGCGCCGCCGCTCCGCCATGTTGGCTCAAAGCCTCATAGGCCTGCACGGAGAACCCTGGGTAACGGATCAGCGCCAAAATGGAGGGCGACGCAGCAGTTTCATAACCTCCGTGTGGGCGGAGCTTGGTTTTCTGGAAGCTCCGCGGAGATTAACGTCCGGGCCGACGAGCTCCGGTGGGCGGAAGAAAACACTCAGCGGCGGCTGGAGGCGTCTCCGAGCCGCGGAGGAGACGAGTGTTCGGCGGAGACTTGTCCGCACCGTGCGCGCTGCCCAGAGGACCGAAACCCGCCCGGCTGTTCGGGATGTGCTGCCCGCCTGGGTGGGTGCTGTAACCCGAGCCTGGTGTCCGCCGTCCACCGGGGCTGTCCGGGCTTTTCATCCGCTCTCCAGCCAGAGCAGCGGCGGGAGCCGCAGCAGACACCGGCGGAGGAGTTTTCGGTCCTGTTTGCTGTCTGAGACGGGGGGTACGACACCGGGAGGCGGCGGGAAAGGCGGGGCCGAACCGGTGGACCCCCGAACTGGATTATTGACTCTCCCTGCGCCGACTCACCACAGCGACGCAGCGCTTTTTGGAGGGGGGGGCGGGGGTCGACGAAGGAGGCAACAACTGGGATTTAGACACCCCCCGTGGAACTCTTTACCGACGACACCGGGCGTGTTGCCCGTTCCTCCTGCCCAGCGGCAGCTGCTCCGGCCTCCGTTTGCACCGTCTCCAGAGGCAGATCGCCGGGTCCGGGCGCGTATTTCGGGGATAGATCTCCCCCAGCCGGGGTCGGACGATGGCGGACGACGACATCCTGTTTGAAGACGTGTACGAGCTCTGCGAGGTCATCGGCAAGTAAGTGCTGCGTTCCCTCCTTTCTCCCGCAGGTTTCCGGCGGCCGTCGGTCACCGGGGCTTTCCCGGGAGCCCCGCATAACGTCCCGGGGGCACGGCGCGGACAGCGGGTGGTATTGGTGTGGTCACCGTGTCCACGCTGGTTCATACCCGCGGAAACACTGCGGGTTCAGCCGGAGCAGGCCTGTCCCGCCACGGTTACACCGGGTTTTATTCTCCACGGAGCTGAGAGCTGTTGTGTCACCGCCTCGTCCCAACGTGAAGATGAAGTCCGGTCTTCATCATCCTCCTGCACAGGCCCGGCTTCCCACACCTACCGTGCCATCGTACCGTGGGCTTTGACCCGGTGGCAGTTGGCAACTCGCTGCAGAGATTAAAGGGCAGGACACACACACACACACACACACACACACACACCGTTGAGTCATGCACACCACACATCTGGTGATCGTTAGTGACTGTGAGGGTTTCATCCAGGCCGCTTGGAGAAGTCTCCACAGGGTAAGAGGATCACAGTTCCAACATTCACCGACCAGATCCTTCAGTAACTCTGCAGTGAGAGGAAATATCAGCTGATCAAATATCAGGGGTGCATCACACTCTATGAAGAAAGGTGCACCACTGTGAGCTCTCCTCACGTTGCAGGGGGACACAGGTGAGTTATATTGTGGTTGCTACAGTTCCCTCAGCTTTAGGATCAGGGTGTAACCAAGCCTGCTATATCATTAACATGTATCCATGTAATTATAATCCACTGCAACCAAGTAGTAGTGTAGTGACAGTGTTGTGTGTGTGTGTGTGTGTGTGTGATGACTAATAACCAGGACCACTTGAAAAATGGCAGCAGTATGAGTCCACAGCTCCAGTGTTTATCTGACGACCCAGCCTCTCCTGTTATTGGCCTTTATATGACCACATTGCTCTTTGCTCTGATAAATGGCCGCTCTACCTGCACCACACCTGGGACTTTCCAACTTGATACGGCACATAAAGTAGCTGAGGGAGAGGAGGGGAGGCGGTGAATGGCGAGGGAGACGGTCCACTTTGTTTTGATACTGAGCCCAGGCTGAATGAGTGGAGAGGAGCTGTCTGAGGGGGAAACTGTTTCTGCTTTGACCGACGCATGAATAACTGACTGTGTCATCCAAACTGCTGGTCTTGAATAAAGCACTTCATTGGGCGTGCAAACAGAAGCTCCATGTGAATCAGGGAGCTTGGCGGGCCTTGACAGACGCAGGCAGTCAGAGCGGGCTGACTGGTTATGGGACTTCTGCTGCGTTTGTGTCACAGAGATGGTTGACTGTTTGACAGGGTGATAAGACCTGCACCACAAAGTACATGTTGAGGCAAGCCTGAAGACGGTGAGAGCTGCGTTTTATCCCAACTTAGTCACAAGCAGTTTCTTTGTCTCTCACTCAGACGCACACAAGCAGGAACCCAGAGGAAACCTCCTGCTCCACCTGTCCTCTGCTTCATCTAATAATGTAAAATATGAAAATCACCATTTTTAAAGCAGTGAGTTGAGCCCAGACTCTGATGAGACCACACACACACACAGGTGTGAGTTTTGTGAATCAGAGCTGTATGATATTCCACAGACTGATCTACAGTTTGCAGAGACCTGCTGCTGTTCTGGGTGTCAAGCTGCTACAGCCACAGCTTCTGAGTCCACTGCCAGAGTCTGAATTATGACAACACATAACTGTAGAAACCCAGCACCCTGGGTCTTGTATAGGTGTGTGTGTGTGTGTGTTCTGCATGTCGTTGCAGATACAGGCTCATATATAGGTCATCAGGAGCTGTGCTTGGAAAGCATTGTGGTGATCACAGCTCGTGTGTGTTTGCTGGATTAGTTGGATTGATGTTGGCCCTGGTCCCTATGGAAAACACAATCCACAGTTGTTTTTTGAGCATATTTGTGTATGTGTATGATCTGACGATGCACCGACGGGATTTACAAGGGGGGGGGGGCTCGGACCAAAGATGAGGAGGGATGGAGGATGAGCGAGGGAGCACGGTGGAGGGAGGCTGTCCATTAGTTACACTCACATTAAGAGACATCCTCTGCCTTCAGGCCACACTCTTGTCTAGTACATCCTTGGAAAAAAGAGTTTGTGTGTGTGTGTGTCTTACAGTAGGGGACGTAACACAGCACTGTGCATGAAGAAGTGGATGCAACAAAGATGTGTTGTCTTTGTTCTTTGTAATCCGTGCAGCTTTAAACTGGTCTGCAGTTAATAGAGGGTGACAGCAGAAAATTGTGATTTCAGTGCATCAGACCCAAACTGCTCAGTATCTCAGATTTAGGTTGAAGTTATGACGTCATATTGTAACGTCCACACTCTGTTAGGCCACAGATCCACAGCGTCTGTGTCTGTGCTGCCTTCTCTGTTAATGGAGCCAAAGACTGGAGTTAATGTTACCCAGCTGAACCATCAGTGGCCTCCCTGTCCTGAATGACTCACTGTGGATTTAACAGTGGATATTGTGCTATAACATACATTGCTGTAGAGCTCGTCTGCTCCACTGGAATAAAACAAATTACCCACCATTTGCATACCTGGTGCCCTGGGAGGACACTCGGGGGTGTTCTACAAAGCCTGAATGTTATTATAACTCTCGGCTTAAAGTGTGCGTGTGTGCGTGTGTGCGTGCGTGCGTGCATGCGTGTGTGTGTGTGTGTGTGTGTGTGTGTGTGTGTGTGTGTGTGTGTGTGTGTGTGTGTGTGTGTGTGTGTGTGTGTGATGACTAATAACCAGGACCACTTGAAAAATGGCAGCAGTATGAGTCCACAGCTCCAGTGTTTATCTGACGACCCAGCCTCTCCTGTTATTGGCCTTTATATGACCACATTGCTCTTTGCTCTGATAAATGGCCGCTCTACCTGCACCACACCTGGGACTTTCCAACTTGATACGGCACATAAAGTAGCTGAGGGAGAGGAGGGGAGGCGGTGAATGGCGAGGGAGACGGTCCACTTTGTTTTGATACTGAGCCCAGGCTGAATGAGTGGAGAGGAGCTGTCTGAGGGGGAAACTGTTTCTGCTTTGACCGACGCATGAATAACTGACTGTGTCATCCAAACTGCTGGTCTTGAATAAAGCACTTCATTGGGCGTGCAAACAGAAGCTCCATGTGAATCAGGGAGCTTGGCGGGCCTTGACAGACGCAGGCAGTCAGAGCGGGCTGACTGGTTATGGGACTTCTGCTGCGTTTGTGTCACAGAGATGGTTGACTGTTTGACAGGGTGATAAGACCTGCACCACAAAGTACATGTTGAGGCAAGCCTGAAGACGGTGAGAGCTGCGTTTTATCCCAACTTAGTCACAAGCAGTTTCTTTGTCTCTCACTCAGACGCACACAAGCAGGAACCCAGAGGAAACCTCCTGCTCCACCTGTCCTCTGCTTCATCTAATAATGTAAAATATGAAAATCACCATTTTTAAAGCAGTGAGTTGAGCCCAGACTCTGATGAGACCACACACACACACAGGTGTGAGTTTTGTGAATCAGAGCTGTATGATATTCCACAGACTGATCTACAGTTTGCAGAGACCTGCTGCTGTTCTGGGTGTCAAGCTGCTACAGCCACAGCTTCTGAGTCCACTGCCAGAGTCTGAATTATGACAACACATAACTGTAGAAACCCAGCACCCTGGGTCTTGTATAGGTGTGTGTGTGTGTGTGTTCTGCATGTCGTTGCAGATACAGGCTCATATATAGGTCATCAGGAGCTGTGCTTGGAAAGCATTGTGGTGATCACAGCTCGTGTGTGTTTGCTGGATTAGTTGGATTGATGTTGGCCCTGGTCCCTATGGAAAACACAATCCACAGTTGTTTTTTGAGCATATTTGTGTATGTGTATGATCTGACGATGCACCGACGGGATTTACAAGGGGGGGGGGGCTCGGACCAAAGATGAGGAGGGATGGAGGATGAGCGAGGGAGCACGGTGGAGGGAGGCTGTCCATTAGTTACACTCACATTAAGAGACATCCTCTGCCTTCAGGCCACACTCTTGTCTAGTACATCCTTGGAAAAAAGAGTTTGTGTGTGTGTGTGTCTTACAGTAGGGGACGTAACACAGCACTGTGCATGAAGAAGTGGATGCAACAAAGATGTGTTGTCTTTGTTCTTTGTAATCCGTGCAGCTTTAAACTGGTCTGCAGTTAATAGAGGGTGACAGCAGAAAATTGTGATTTCAGTGCATCAGACCCAAACTGCTCAGTATCTCAGATTTAGGTTGAAGTTATGACGTCATATTGTAACGTCCACACTCTGTTAGGCCACAGATCCACAGCGTCTGTGTCTGTGCTGCCTTCTCTGTTAATGGAGCCAAAGACTGGAGTTAATGTTACCCAGCTGAACCATCAGTGGCCTCCCTGTCCTGAATGACTCACTGTGGATTTAACAGTGGATATTGTGCTATAACATACATTGCTGTAGAGCTCGTCTGCTCCACTGGAATAAAACAAATTACCCACCATTTGCATACCTGGTGCCCTGGGAGGACACTCGGGGGTGTTCTACAAAGCCTGAATGTTATTATAACTCTCGGCTTAAAGTGTGCGTGTGTGCGTGTGTGCGTGCGTGCGTGCATGCGTGTGTGTGTGTGTGTGTGTGTGTGTGTGTGTGTGTGTGTGTGTGTGTGTGTGTGTGTGTGTGTGTGTGTGTGTGTGTGTGTGTGTGTGTGTGTGTGTGTGTGCGTGCTCTTGGAGGCCCAGCTCATGGAGGGAAGTGACATCACGCTGTCGTCCACAGGGAGGGAAACACAGAGTGGTTCCCTGTCCCACTGCTGCCTGCCTCGGCCTGGTGTGCAGCTACATGAGGGTAATAACAGGGCAGGTTTGTGAGTGTGTGTCTCCCTCACCTTTCTCCTTCCCTCAGGTAGAGCATCACGCTGCTGGAGTTAATTGTGTATTTTGTAAAGGCTGTGCTGAGGTTTGTGTGTTCATGTGTGTGAGTGGGAGCTTGCACATATTTGTCCTGACCTATATCAGGACAAGCAGCTCCACTACTCTCACAGAGTTGGCCCCGGGGCTGGGTTTGTTCATGGTGATAAGTGAGGCTAGCTTTTGCTAGCTAATGCTGAGTATGAGGGGTGGGGGGCCGGCCTCACTGTGAGCCAGCCAGAGGTATTCTACTAAAGACCCACCCACACCACGGCACCAGCAGACCCCCAGGCTGTGGGTCAGTAGGTTAAACACTGCTTTGTTTACATTGTGAGACATAAGTGTGTGTTTTTAAAAGGCGGCCGGCTCACCACTGAACCGAGTGGTGAGTCTTCTCCTGCGCTGGGGCAGGGTCCTGGAGAACCAGACCCCACAGCTGAGTGGCACGGCTCTTTCCTGCAGGTCACTCCCCTCTGTCTGTCCCTTTCCTGTCTCTCTACTGTCCTCTCAAAATGAAGGCAAACCCCCCCCCCCCTGGAAAAACAGGAGCCAACTATGTGTTAGTCAAACTCTGGCTAAATACTGGCTAATGGCTGGTTTTACTCTGCTAGCATCTTTGTTAGCGTCATTTCAAACCCAACAGTGTTCAGGTAAAACAGACCATAATATGACATGTTTACCTGTTGTAGGTGGCTCACAGTGGGTGTGGTTAACCTGGTTAAAGAGAAAAGGCGAGTCAGGTTATAATGGATGATGATTAAAGGTAAGTTTAATTTACATATACCCTTGTTCCTGCCATCAGTTTGTCATGATTTAAAGCTTGTAAGAGGGGGTGTCATAGATGAGTGAGGCTGAGTGTAGACTGGATTTTGGATTAGAATAAGTGGTGGTTTCTTCTGTGCTGCGGCGTCTCTTCTCGTCTGCTTGGCAGTGATGGGCGGTCTGGAGACCCAGGATGCTCCTTCTCTAACAAGAACTCTTTAGCTCCATCCTAATAAATTCACTTTAATTGGGAGTCTGCAGTAGTTACTGAATAACATCCAATTAAGAAATGTGAGTTTTTGAAGCCACAATGCATCAACAACGTTGTAGTGGTTGTGACTGAATGAGGTCCGTGGCCTCAGGGAATACACTCGTGGTGTTCTCCTCAGCAGGGCCTGCAGTGTGTGTGTGTGTGTGTGTGTGTGTGTGTGTGTGTGTGTGTGTGTGTGTGTGTGTGTGTGTGTGTGTGTGTGTGTGTGTGTGTGTGTGTGTAAGCGGTTTGTGTTACATGATCTCAGCCTCTCTGCTGGGATTTGGAGGAGAAAATGTGCTGAAAGGCTGGTTCCTGCACGCACAATTACACATAGATGATATAGCAAAGAGATCTCACACTCAACCACTAAAATATTTATTCATCCTCATCAAGCTGGAGAAAACACCCCCAGCAGACCCCAGCAGCTCCCTGTGAAAACACAACACTGTGTTTGACTTGTTGAGTCTTGTTGAGATCCTCACAAGAACAAGCTGCGTTCAGGACACACAGCAGCTTCCTGCTGAAGTAACCGGTTCTTCTCTGAGGTTCCTCTGTGAGTTCTGGTTCCACTACAGCAGCTCGTGGCTCGTTTTAATGAACTCAACCAACGCTGCTGTGTTGTTTTCATGGCGCCATTTGATTCATCAGAATTAGATTAGCAATCATCAGTTGATCAGTTGTTCAACAGAAAATTAATGCACAACAATACTGATAATCAATTAATCATTTCAGTGTATTTATTTAAAAAAAATCCCAGGATTCTCTGTTCCAGCCTCTTAAATATGTGTTTGTGTCTCTGTGGACGTTTTATTATTTTTGACATTTTCCTTTACTTGATTGCTGATCATCAAGAGAGGAAGGAATTGAGCCCCAGATGTTGTTTATCACTTTGTGACATTTCATATTGACAAAGGACTGATCGATTAATTCTGGAAATTAATCAATTACTGAAAATAATTGTCTTATATAGCCCTATCAATCATTCAGAACGCTGTACACTACAAGCCACATTCACCTATCCACACACACCCACACACTGATGTAACATCGGGGCAGGTTGGGGTCAGGATCCTCTTAAACATGCAGCCTGGAGCAGCTGCTGTTGATCTAAAACCAAGTCCAGATGTTTCTTCTCACCTGTTGTGTGAGCGTTGTGAGGGCAGCAGTGTAAACAGAGCCGTTATCCAGGGACCTCTTGTTGCCTCCTTCATGTTTGCACAGACCAAAGAAGAAGCATATGTGACACCTGACCTTTTCAGTAATGGAGCAATCAGTCATTTCTGCAGATGAGGAGGAGAGGCAGCGTTTATCAGATGGACTCAGCGGGCCAGTTTTTTCTGTTATCTGTGACAGCAGCGTCTTCAGGACACGGACGCTGAGCCTCGTCACAGACAACGTCCCCATCGGCTCGTCCCTCTGCTGTGGAGGGAGTTTGTTGTTTTTTTCCACATCAGGCCGGCGAGCTCAGCAGCAGTCTGTGGTGATGGTGTCTTCAAATTTTCTGTCTTCAGTTACTTCATTTGCTTTGCTGCTGACAGACCCCTGTACCTGCCCTGAGCTGGACTGACACACACACACACACACACAGGCTCACATCAGGCTTATTCACCACTTATTCCTTTATATGTGTGAGCACATGTGTCAGGATCAGAGTTAGTGGTCACAGCAGGCGTCTGCTGGCTAACGCGCTCATACAGGAGCTTTTATTAATCTATTATTAATGTTATTGATGTATTATTTCCCTGCCGGCCCCACGTGTGTCTGAACACTCTCCCACATGATGTCGTGTGTGTGTGTTTTTAGTTTTAACGGGACAGAAATGTGTGGTGATGAGGTGATGAGGACCTCTGAAGTCACTGAGGCCTTTATGGATAAACATCATTTCAGACCAGAATCACTGTCTGTTTTTAGCAACTGGTGGTTTCTGGTTTGTCAGAGTCAGGGATTAAGTTGCCAAAAGTTGCTGATGCAGCCAATCACGTTTCAGCACTATTTCTGACTCTCTCCTCCTCGCTCTTGTTTCCAGTCTTTTTGCCTGCTGTCGCTACACTGGAGCCTTCTCAGTCTAAACTGATTTCCATGCTGCATGCCAAAGCACACACTGTCACCTGGGTTACAGCTGAGGCCTCTTGGAAAAACAACAGCCGCCATGTAACACGCAGGAAAAGACGTTTCCCTTTCAGACATTGAAATATTGCTTCTGGGAGTTTTACAGCAGCAGAGCTGCAGACGACATTGTTCATGTCACATGGAGCTTCAGAAGTTTCCGGGGCTGTTCTGCCTGTGTGCAACAACCTAATGAGAGTATCAGAGACGTGATTGGATGAATTTGCTCCAGTCAAATTCAGTCCTGTTTGCTCAGGTGGAGGGACGAGATAGAAAAAAGAGAAAGGTTAGTGTTAGGAGTTCAAAG
This sequence comes from Trachinotus anak, assembly GCF_046630095.1. NCBI lineage: Eukaryota > Metazoa > Chordata > Actinopteri > Carangiformes > Carangidae > Trachinotus > Trachinotus anak. The sequence continues at coordinate 825,686 of NW_027273890.1, forward strand.
TGAGACCCCCCCTCAGGTGGTGTGCACATGTTGAGAGGCTTCATCTGTTTTCACTGCAGTGAACCTTCATCATGTGTTGTATTGTGTGAGAACTGGCCTGGTTTCATCTTGTAGCTAAAGGCCTGACGTTCAAGTTGTGGTTCATTAAAGTGAAGTGTCGACAAGAGCTTCAGTTGTTGTTGTGTACATAAGATAAGAGGTTATAATATGTCCTGAAGACAGACTAGAGGCTGCAGTGACTCGGTATCGGACAGGGATGAGTCAGGCCGGGGCTGGTTGGTTAGCATGCTAACTTCAATAGAAGAAAAGAAATGAGGAAGCAGAACAAGGGTTAACATTGGCGTTGTTGAGTATAGGAATGAAATGATGCTTAACTCTAGACTGGTGAGTAAACAGCTGCTAATGCTAATGTTAGCTATGTAGCAACAGCAAAACTTGCAGATAGCTCCTTTAAGAAGAAATGTAAATTAACAAGTGTGGTGAAACATTGGGAGCTGAACACAGTCTGTTATGAGTGCTGTGTGTCTGGTCCTGCTTATTCTTAGATCCCCGGCTTCAGAAGAGACTCTCTGCTCTTTTTTTAAATGACTGTGTCACCACTTAATGGCTGTTGTTGCACTCAGCGTGGACTCATAGATCCTGGCCTGTCACTGTCTTTATGGCAGGGCAGCTGGTTAATGACTGATTGCTGAATTTTAAATGAAGGCATCATACGGCAGCACTTACAGCACAGATGTCCTGAGGCTGCTGGGATCAGGCTGATCTAGGCTTTTTTAATGGATCTGTGTTGATTAAACAAAGACAGAATCATTTGTATCCTGTGCTTCTAATGTGTTTCACATAGGAACAGATACATAAACCTGTAATAGATTACTACAGTAAAGCTTGTACACTGAGCTGTATGATACCAGGGGACTGTGGGTTAGCCCTCAGATCCTGTTAGCCTGTTTGCCTGTTAGCTTGCCAGTTAGTAATTTACTAACCTATAAAAACTTCCAGGCTCTAACAAGGTACCAGCCCATTAAAACTTATTGACTCTTAAGGTGGAGGGCAACAAACCAAACTCTACTACCCTGCTTTCCTTTCAGGGATCTGAGTGTGTGTGTGAGTGTGTGTGAGTGTATTCTTTCACTGCAGCTTTATCCAGGTTTGCTCTTAGGTCTTGGTTCTGACCTGGTTCCAGTCTTGGATCTGGTTCCTGGATGACTCCTTAATCTCTAATTGAACCTTTTATCTCCCCTGGTTATTTTCTGCTGGTTCCTGTGCTGTCTCTAAGCTGCTGCCTGGACTCTGCACCGTCTGTGTGTGTGTGTGTGTGTGTGTGTGTGTGTGTGTGTGTGTGTGTGTGTGTGTGTGTGTGTGTGTGTGTGTGTGTGTGTGTGTGTGTGTGTGTGTGTGTGTGCATCCATCAGATGGTGAGAAGCCCAGTAAACGTCTGTGCTTCTGTCCCTGAGCTGTATTTGTGATCGTCTCATGTGCAGCATTGTGTGGATATAAACCAGTTCAACAGGCTCACATTTTGACAGCTTTGAACATCTACCTTCACCTCTTCAGTTGTTTATTATGAGTCTGTGCTGTAGCTTTCAGCTGGGGTTAAATCATTGATAGTGGCTGCAGAGGAGATGCGGCGTAGTAACAGGAAGGTTGTGAGTGGGCCGGTGGTGTAGCTGCATGGCAGGCACAGAGGAGCTCACCTTCAGTCCAGTCATGCATGTGTTTGCTCCTGTTTGAGTCACACTGAAGAAGGAAAGATTGTTTAACAGTCTGCTTCTGCACCACCACCCACGGAAAACGTGAAAAGGAGACTGATTGAAAAAGAAACCAAACAAGAGAAATAAATGGATGTGACAGAGATGCAGGGAAAAGTGTGGCAGAGGGAGATTATGTGAGGAGGCAGAGAATAAGCAGAGGAGCGGAGGGCTTTAACGGGCCGCAGCCACATTTAGCAGGAGTATTATGGCTGTGTTGACATATTGTCTGACAGATGGGTGACACATGCTCTGAGTCCCAGCCCCATTGTAAGTGCAACTGGGACTCTGTGACAGACACAGACTGGCTGTGGTGAGCTGGCTGGAAAACCACGCTGTCTGACAATGTCACAGTACAATTCACAATTATCACCTCAGCTCCCTCTTTGTCTCCTCCACTCCCTGCTCAGTCTCTGCTCCTTCACCTCTCACCCCAAACACCACTGTTGTCTACAGCTGTGTGTCAATAAAACACTGCTGTCGTACGTTATTGTTTCAGAAAATCTCCCAGAGAGGCCACAACACAACGTGTGCATTTCTATTACAGTCAGAGTCAGTGTCAGGATGTGGATCATTTCAGCTCTTATTCAATATTCAGTCAATAGGTTGGATGGTGGGTCCAGGTGGGCGGGGCTTACCAGTGTGCCAGATCTTGGTTTTCATGGTTACAATAATAAACACACAGACTGTACTGAGAGCAGCGTACCTACCTTCGTTACCTTGGTTACTGTGCTGACGGTCATGTCTTGGTTAGGTTCAGGAAAAGATGGTGATTTGGGTTAAAATAAGTTCTTCCTCCACATCAGACGATCTTTGTTGTCATGGTTACAATAATAACAGTGAACAGTCATGGATAATAGAAACAACATGAACTGCTACTGTCACATGGGAATCGAACACCGCTCTCCTGGGTCATATTCATCCATCCACCCCAACCTCCTCCTGACGTGGACTCTGTCGCTCTATAAACTACGTCACTGCACTTTTCCCTTTGCTGCTGTCATCATCACTACGACCACTAGATGTCGCCTAGCAACAGAACCTAACTGTGGGTCATGGTAACCTGCTAACAGATGACCTCTGACCTCGTTTGTTACAGGACAGTCTCAGTTAAACGTGTTTATGTGAGGATATTTAATATCAGCCTGTATATTGTTATCAGGTTGTTAAAACTGAAATATCTGCAGCAGCCTGACGAATCGAGCTTCAGCCTGAGATGTGGCTCGAATCTCAGCAGATCCTCAGCCCTGACGTTGAGTAGTTGTTGACGTGATTCAGCTCTTTGTGGTGCAACATTCAAGATGGCTTCAATGGTGAATGGCTTATCAGAAAATGGCACTTTCCTCTCAGCATGTCATGTGGACACACACACACACACACACACACAGGCACTCAGGCACTCTGACTCTTTTGTGTTACTCCCACTCGTGCCCTTGTACAAAGTCTCTGTTCACATTTGTTCTGCCTCTGTCAGTCAGTTTGCGTAGATGTAGCGTCATTACTGGTCGCCTCGACGCAGGTGTAACCGTCAGTGTTTGTTTGGGCAGAGGTGTACGAAGTCTCTGCAGCAGCAGGGTGGAGAGACTGAGCTGCTGTCGCTCTGTGGCCTTCTCTGCCCTGCCATCTGCAGCCCTGTGGGTGTGGGAGCTGACGGCCTTCAGCTGTGTGTGTGTGTGGTGGGGAAATGTGCTTGAAAATATCCCAGGTCGGTGTCAGAAACACCCAGCCATCGTGGTTGTGTGTGTTCACGGAGCTCGCTGTGTCAATCACTGCTTGTTTGGTCACTTTTTCTGTGACGCTGGTGTTTGAGTGTAGATATGAGAGAATGTGGGACTGTCTGACTGTATTAACACACACACAGACAGATATTGACCCCCCCTCCCTCCCAGTCTGTGGACACACCTTCACTGTGGGCAGCTGGAGCTGGATCAGCAGGATGAGTTGAGATCAGGTGCCTCTGAAAAGATGAGTCACTGGGAGGAGGAGGAGGAGGAGGAGGAGGAGGAGGAGGAGGAGGAGGAGGAGGAGGATCACGATCACACAAGCTTGTGCTCCAGGCAACTGAAGTGTTACAACTGCTGTTTGCCTTTGTATCACCTGTCAGTGTGTGTGGGAGTACACACACTGACAGGTGTAAGAGGAGTGTTACCTGTTACCTGTATCTTCTGGACTGACACAGCAGAAATATTAGGATTATAAATGAATTATAAATGAAAATCAGTGTATTTATCAGAGACTTCAAAGTTTAACTAAGTTCTTCCTGTTGAATCAGATGTTTATTTAACTGTGTTAATGCAGCGGAATTATAGAATTTAAAGATTCTGTTATTTCTATCTTGTGCTTGCAGGATAAAGACATAAAATTTCATAAAATTATCATAAAATTTCATCAGCTCTGCAAGAATTAAAAAAACAAAACAAAAAAAAAAAACAATCATCTTTTTGAGATCTGATGCTGTGGCAGATTTTTGTGTAATTTCATGACATGTTAAAACAAAGATTTTGATACGGAGCAACAATAAAAATGTTTTTATTTAATCACCCAGCCCCAGATCTACAAAACAAAACAGGATCAGAATCATGGACCTCAAACCTTTTTAATATTTGATTTATTGGTTTTCACTTTGATTCAGTTTTTTTTAGCTTTTCATTTTGATTTTTCAATGTTGTGATTTGACTTTAGTCAGTGTCATATTTCCCTCATTCTGCTGAGTCTGACCCTCCTGTCACTGCTGCGCTCACTGTAACCTGGCATGGACAGACTTTTCCTGACTTATACCTGAAACATACAATAATATAATAGTATATTTTGTTATATTTGTCTAGCCATTAAAAAACCTGCATGTAGCCACCTATAATCCTCTCTTATAGACACAAAATAGAAAATATCACCTAACAAGAATTTACATGGAATAATGATTTTACTGTGTGTTCAGTGATATAAGCAGTACACTAACACCACAGGTTGGGTTTGCAGTTTGTTGTGATCTGGTCTTGACTGTTGGATTGTGCTGAGGAGCAGGCGGTTTCGTAATTTGTATGTTGGCTCTAGTGTCTGCTGTTCCTCACAAGGCTGTTAATACATGCAAATGGATACAAATCCAGCAGGCATTGTGTTGTTATCAACTACAGCTACACAAACACGAGCTCCTGCAGTGCTTGGTCTCCACGCTGCAGTTTTATCAGCTGTCCAGAAACATTTCCAGAAGCCTGAGATCCTGACGTGATGAAATAAACTGAGCCTGTGTTTCAGGAGAATCTGACGTCTGTGGATGAAGGTGGTTACTGTGAACCAGAGCGTTAATATCTGGTAACTCTGAGGACACAGCAGTGAATTTATATGATAATCACTCATGAATGGATGAATGAAGAGACCAGACTGTCTCGTTTGAAAGGCTCCTTCGTTACCTTGACAACAAAGGCTCCAACAGGTTGATCCTTCACGGCCAAACATATCCCAGGATTCATTGCGTCAGTAATAAAATAATCTGTCATCAAACAGCACAGACAGAGTCTGAGGGTCACACTGTTAATGTCACTGTTGTGTTTCAGCTCAGTTCAACAGGTACAACTGTTAAAACCAAGGACCTGAAAGTTAAGGTGAAAAAGTGATGTGTTGTCAAGGTTGCTAGGCAACAGGAGCTGCACTTTGTGACGCATCAGTAAGGGCGGGAAACAGCTGGTGTCGCAAGTGAAAATCATCTGTGACCAGACCGTCTCGGTTCGGTTCGGTTCAGTTCAGCCTTCACGGTCTACGGCAGCTATGAAGGGCCACACCTTCAGAGACCAGGTCCCCTGTGGCCCCTGGATGGAACGCAGCGAGGGCACGTTGTCTTCTGTTCGCTTTGTTAGTGTCGTATTAAGAGAGAAGAAGAAGAAATGATGTGTCAGTGTTTTGAGGATTGTGCTGGAATTTGGGCTTTACACAGTGGTATTAACTGTGCAGTATCACACACACACACACACACACACACACAGTGATAACAGCACTGCTCAGCAGTTTTCCCAGAGCTTTTATAGAAATCTCTGGGCTCACCTCTGCCAAAGCATCTGACCGAGCCCAGCTCATTGTACAGTTACACACACACACACACACACTCTCTCTCACACTCAGCTCTGCCCTCTGTTGTGTTCAGGTAAACTGGGAGAAGCTCAGGTCACTTAAACGCCTCACAGCTCCTCTGTTTGGTAAACAAACAACACCCCCTGCTCACACAAACACACAAACCCCATATGGTCACACAGACAACGACAGTGTTGGGTTCAGTGGAACCTCCGCTGCCATATGTGTGTGTTTGCTGAAGCTGTGGAGGAGACAGGAGTGTGTGATGGTGTTTACACCAGTGACTGAGTCTGAGCAGCGTCAGCTACATCCTCAGGTCTGGATAAATCTGTTGACGCCTCGGGCTCCTAACGTACGGTCTCCTCAGCAGACCGTGACCCTCAAGGTTCAGTGTAATGATGCACAGTCACGCAGTGTCACATCACTTCACATAAATGATGTCTGAACCTGCAGAGACTCTGTTCCTCGTCCTCAACATGTCACCACAAACAGCAGGACCCACGGTGTGATGATGAGCAGTGAACTGCTGTCGAGTAAAGTAAAGAAGAAACCACACAACTGATCAAAGTGGTTCATCTGTAACTGCTGAGGTCAGTGGTTAGGGAGGAGCAGGAGGAGTCCAATCCAATTTTATTTTTGGTTTTGATTTTAGCTTTAACTGTTCTGGAAGACTGAAGACTGAGGAAGACTGAGATCAAATGATTATTGTGTCAGATTCTGTTTCACCACAGATCCCCCCACTTCCAGGTTACATTAGCATCGTATGTAGGAATGCATCATCAGTTTGCCGGTTCAGAGACTTTCTACATATCTTGTATAACCAGAACAGACACTTTCTGTTCAGTAATCAGTTTTTTATTTCATGTTTTTTATGGTAGTGCTCAGTGCTTCCCTGTCAGGAGGCTGCTGGGTGGGTTCTTTACACTAGACTTTCTACAACATTTAACAAAAAACTGCTTCACTTGTGCTTCTTTTTAAAGTATTTTCTTAGACTTCAGTCCGCGCCTGATGGGATCAATATCTGACCATTGTGTTCATGGATAGGACGTTTTAGATATTTTACAGGTGTGAATTTTATCAGACTTAATGTGAGGATGGCTCCGCCTCCTCTGTGCTAGACCCGCCCCTAGAAGACCAGCTAGAACAGAGGCTAATTAGTTAGCTCCTGTGAATGAGCTGTGGATGCTGCCGCTCAGCTGTGAGCTGCTGCCACACATCCACGGCTGCACTGTGTGTCCACGTCCCTGCGACTGTCACTCAGGGGCCTTCTAACTACAGAGAAGACAGACAGCGCTTGTGTTTGTGCGCACGTGTGTGTGTGTGTAAGTCGGTGTCACCCTGTTTATGCAAGGCGTATGTGATCTCTTAGTTTGTAACAGCGTGTGTGTGGGGGGTGTGTGACCCTGTGTGTGTGTGTGTGTGTGTGTGTGTGTATGTGGGCTAATCTTGGCTTTATGCTGGCTTCAGCCAACAGTGAGGATTAAGAGACATAAGCACACGATGAGTGCTACTGGACAGAGCTGAGCAGGGACAACACACCCAGACAAAGACGCGACAGATGAGTCATTAACATGCAAAGAAAAGTGTCAACAGAAACTGACTGAGACACGTTCAAGAAATCAAACACTTCATCAGTCAGTCAGTTAATATTTTAAACATCCAGGCTCTTGACCTTGAGAGCTGCTGCAGATCTGACTGTCTCATTTTTATACTTTTATTTACGGTTTTATGATTGAATTCCTGTTAACTTCTGATCATGTGACATGTTTCGTGTTATATTTTATCTTCTTGGTCTGTAACTGGTTGCTGGTTGTCTTCTCAGTAAGTGTTTCCAGCCAGAGCAGGGCGATCTGATGACCTTATATCATGGACCATCTCACTTTGTCACATGATCGACTTCAGATGAGTCACGCAGATCGCATCATCAAACGTTTCTATATTTGGATCATTTCATTTTAAAGGTTAGTCTCTGCTAACACACCGTGTTAGCTGTTGAACAGCTAGCTGCTAACAGTGTTAGCTGTTAAACAGTTAGCTGCTAACAGAGTGTTAACTGTTAAACAGCTAGCTGCTAACACACAGTGTTAACTGTTAAACAGCTAGCTGCTAACAGACCGTGTTAACTGTTAAACAGCTAGCTGCTAACACACAGTGTTAACTGTTAAACAGCTAGCTGCTAACAGAGTGTTAACTGTTAAACAGCTAGCTGCTAACACACAGTGTTAACTGTTAAACAGCTAGCTGCTAACAGACCGTGTTAACTGTTAAACAGCTAGCTGCTAACACACAGTGTTAACTGTTAAACAGTTAGCTGTTAACAGAGTGTTAACTGTTTAGCAGCTAGCTGCTAACAGAGTGTTAGTTGTGAAACAGCTAGCTGCAGACATCAGTCCTTGTTCTGCTCTGCAGCCTCTGTGAGTTTGGTGCAGCTCCACATGAACCAGTTCTCCACCTGAGCAGAACCAGAGCCACCGTCAGCAGCTGCAGTCCAGGACGGTGCAGCTACTGTCCGTCCACAGGACCAGAGACAGGCAGGACAACCCTGAGGCGGACGAGTCGGAGCTAGCTGTCAGCAGTGACTGAACTCTGAAATGAAAACAGCTCATGAATAAATGACAGCTCTGTCCAAATGAATCCTCCATATGAACTAATCAAAAAGGGAGATTGGTTATGACACAGTTTGTAAACAGAGGACAGCTTTGTGGCTGAAGAATAACGGCGAGCGGACAAACGTCAAAGGAGCAGAAAGATACAAATCACAACTTCCAGTCAGGACTTTCACAATAAAACCAGAGCAGGAACAGGATGCAGATCATGTTCAGATCATGGACTGGGATTCTAGATTGTCATATGACTCCACCTGCCTTTACATGTGACTGTGGCCACAGCTTCACACATGTGAACAGTAACAAGGTCAATTCCAGCTGCATTTTTATCAGTTAATTTCTTAAATTAGATATTAGATCTGATTAGTTCAGACTGCCATCTAATGAATTAGAGAGAAACTGTCCTGAGTTCAGCCGTACTGTCTGACCCGTGCTGCAGGATGTATGTGTCTGTATGTAAGCCCCCATGGCCTCATCCCTCGGCTCCTACAGCTAGAAACAGTCTGAGTCTCTGAGAAAATAAACCTTAACTCCTGGGGTCATCACAACATGATCGTCTCAGCGCTCAGCCTATCATGTTGTCATTATTACTGCGCCCTTTGACCCCGCTGTGGCTTGAATGGGTGAGTGGGTTCATTGCTGCACTGCAGCTTTCAGACACCCACAGATGCTGAAATGAGGAAGGCAGCAGAGGAGATAAAGGTCAGAGCTTCTCTTCCAGCTGGAGATCCTGCTGAGATGGTGAGCAGCTCAGACACTTCCTGTGGCCGCTGACTCGTTTGTGCATCCAGGGCCGTAACCACAGAGCACTGAGGACCAGAGCTTCTGTAGGGCACAGGAACTTACTGTGGGCCAGAGACAGACTGTGCTCTGAGCTCCCTTCACAGACTGAATTCCTTTCCTGTGACAGACACACGCACACACACACACACTCTTTCTCTCAGGCTGTGCTCCCAGACAATTGACTGTGTAGCATAGATTTTAGTGTGTGGAGCTCTCATTGGAGCCCAGGCCCCTGGAGAAGCATCACTGACATGTAGATCAATGCGGCCTTGCAGAAGAAATCAGATACAGCCCTGTGCTGCGTGGCTTCGCCTCTGACTGTGGGACAGAGCTGTGGAGTCGGAAGTGAACATGCTGAGGTCAGGACGCACACTCACCACTGAGCAGCACGACAAGGGAGCAAGAGGGAGGCAGCGTGAAGGAGGTGAACACGGCCTGTCAGTGTCTCTACAGTCGAGCTGTGTGTGTGCAGGCCGGACAGGTAGAGCTGCCCCCATCTGCCCCCATCTGCCCCTCACTGCCCTCATCTGCTCCTCACAGGCAGGAGGAGGGAGGGGGAGGGAGGCGAGTGTTTGCAGATACTTACGGATATATTTACTCTTTGCACCATTTTCCCATCTCCTCAAGGTTAACTTGCATTTTCTCCAGATCACTGAAGCTCAAAATATATTCTCTCCTCTCCCATCATTAAGTTTCACTCTGTCCCTCTCTTCTCTGTCTGTCAGTGTTGATTTCTTCTTCTCTCTCTGTTTGGTCTGGAGGCCTCTGAAGCTCCTCTCTCAGGTAGAAAACTGCCTTTGAAGTCAGGTGGAGAAGTTGGCAGAAAGCAGCAGAAAGCAGCAGACTGGCGTCTTGCTCCCTGGCAGAGCTGCTGAGTCCTGGAGGACTGGTGGAGCTGCTCAGGAGAGGCTGACGCTGCTCTGTGTAATGATAACAGGGATGATTCAAGATGCAGTGAACATTAGGGATGGGCATTTCTCAGCTCCTTCTCTTTATCAGGACGGTCGACACGTTGAGAAGCTGTAAGAACACTTTTGTCATTAGGACTCCATACAGATCAACAAATCATATGATTACTAAACGAATCGATCATTTGATTAGTTTGAGCCAAACCTGCTTCACAGCCACACCTTCTGTGAAACACACACCTGTCAGCCTTGTGTTTTCATCGTCATCATCACTGCAGAGGGTCAGACAGCTCGTCATCAGAACAACACCCAGTATCAGCTGATAGGACGCAACTTTTTCTCAGTGACATCATCCAAGCCCTCATTGTGAACGGCGTGTTGCCATGACGCTGCACAGCTGCAGATGGTGACAGTTAGAATCCACAGTGGTGTCGTGTTGGTGTGGCTGTGGAAGGTCACAGGACAGTGATGAAGATGCATTATGTGTGTGTCTGTATCAGACAAAATTTTGTGTGAAGGAGACAGAGAAGAAGAAGGATGAACATTAAACACCAGGAGGCTGGTGAAGACACATCAGAGGAGAGGGTTTTGAGGAGACGGTTTGGAGGGGACATAGTAAAAGTGTCTCTTCTCTTTTCGCCTCCTCTTAGGTGCTCACTGATGTGTGATGATCTGTTAGCAGTGCTGCTCCTGCTGCTCCTCTCTTGTCCCACAGTCATCAGATCAGATCCGTCCACACGTCTCCATCTCTGTTTTCTCTGCTTTTTATTTTTAGCTGTGATGAAACTCTGATTTATTCTCTGACAATATCTGTCAATCTCTCTTTTCATTAGTCTCAGCTTTCATTTTTCCTCCTGTCTCCTGACTCCTCCTCTCCTCTTTGTTTCCTCTCCTCTCCTCTCCTCCTTGGTTCCTCTCCTCTCCTCCTAATGCTCTTTCCTTGAGTGAGTGAGTGAGTGAGTGAGTGAGTGAGTGAGTGAGTGAGTGAGTGAGTGAGTGAGTGAGTGAGTGAGTGAGTGAGTGAGTGTCACTGGGCCATGAGGATCATTTCACTGGTCAGTAATCACTGTTCTCAACACTGGACGCTGCTCTGAACTTGTAATTCTCTGCACTGCTCAACAGAGAAAACAAGGAGACATGAAAGGACACACACACACATGCACACACACACGCACACACACACACACACACACACACACACACACAGAGAAATCTCTGGCAGTGTGCAGTGTTATGTAAGGAGGCTTACAACTGAAGTGTGTGTGAAATTTGAGGAGACAGGGAGGGAGCCTCCTGCCCCTGCTCCTCTGAGCCTTAAACACAGGCCTGCAGGCTCTGGAGTGTGTGTCAGCATGTGGGGGGGGGTGAACAGTGCAGCGTGTGCTCGTTCACATGTCTCTGCATTCATATAAACACACTGGTGTGTGTGTGTGTGTGTGTGTGTGTGTGTGCCCAGTCTCAGTTCAGCGGGATCATTAACTTTTATAGACTACAGCCTGAGCCGAGGAGGAAATGGTCGAGCCAATATGCTGACCGCTGTTCAGATCCGCTTCACAGAGGACACAAAGTCCACAAGGAGACATGAAAGGACACACACACACACACACACACACACACACACACACACACACACACACACACACACACACACACACACACACACACACACACACACACACACACACACACACACACAGGACCTGATTAATCACTCTGAGAAACAGGATCGGGCTCTTCGTCAGTGAAAAGACAAATTCATGGTTGTTGAGTTGGTAAAAATCCAGCAGCTTCTCTGCTGCTCGCCCCTCTCTCTCTCTCTCTTCCATCACTTAACTGCTCTGCAGTGTTAATCAACAGTCGATTGATTTCATTGATTGGTCTGTGTTGAAGCTGCAGCGTGAGCTTCTTTTAAAGTTGTGTTCAGATCAGGTTATTCATATTCATATTTATGCAGTGAATGCACAGAAATAAAACATAACAGTAGTTATGTGATGCAGGTTGTAATGACGTTAGTTTGTGTTTGAGTGATCTGAAAATATTCTAAATGAAGCAAACATGTAAACAGAGTGTTTCAGTGGTGTCTTTTAAAAAACATGTTTTTTCTGCTGACCCTGAACACAGCATCACATCACTGCTGCCTCTCCTAACTGATCTGAATCTGCTGCAGGTAACAGGTGGAGTGATTGATGTTTAAATCAATCAGTACACTTTAAATGTCAATGACTGATTCATCCGTTACTCACAGCTCTGTTCACGACGGACACTTGAGTGAAGGTCGGATCTTTAAAGCTGCAGGTAACACAGGTCTGATCCAGGTGATAAAATCCTGCGTTCAGTGAAGGTGTTTCCCACAGTTCAGGTCAAGTGGTGACTCGTAGTTTAGATGTGTGTTGCTGTAAGCTGCAGCAGCATTGTGTTGGGTACAGGAGGGTGTCTGGGAGCTGGTGTCAGACTTTCCTCTCCTGACTCCTGAGGATCTGGATGTGTTGTGATCAGCTGAGTGTGCTGAGCGGCAGTGGCTCATGGCTGCGCTCGGGTTCTCCGTGTAGAGCTGCAGCTTTCAGGAGGTGTGGCTCTGTAATGACCTTTCAGAGAGACATATTTCTGTTCTGTATATGAGGCTGTGGTGTTGACCGCTGTTTTGTGGCTGTTTGAATATAGACCAGTCTAACACAGGACACGGCGTTGGATCTTGTCACACAGCTAATTCTGGAACCTGTGTTTTTCTACTGGCACCATGGAAAGAAAAGACGTCGCTGTTGTTGGATTTTCCTGTTTGTGTCTGAATCATTCTGATTTGAGCTGCGGTGACTCTTCATAGCCGTCTCAAACTGTTTATTATTGGCAGAATTTATTATTTCCCTCCTCTTTGCTTTTGATGCAAAAGTATTCTGCTCTGGGAATCGAGCCTGAGAGCTCCCAAATTAGACCAAACAAAAAACCAGAGAGAGCAGATCATCAGGCCTTCTGCTGATCGTTTCACAGCACTTCATTAACAAGAAAATCCTACATCAGCACAGTCCATTTAAAAAAAAAAAAAAAAAAGAAAAGAAATAATGGGATTATTGAATTATTTTGCTCTTAAAAGTGATATGTGTAACAGCTTAAGCTCCATTATATTACAGATTGTTGTGACTAGTTTGAATCAGTGTGATTCTCAGAGACAAATGAGAACATGGTACAAACAGTTTCTACTGCTGCTTTTATCTCCTGTGGTTTGGTGAAGCTGTGATTAAGATAAAAAACATGTTTCCCATAAATTCCTCTGCTTCCTGTAATTTAGACGCTTCTTCAGTGGAGGGTTTTCTGTTCCGCTCCATTAAAGAGGGTAAATATTTTCATCAGCTTTTCACTCCTGTCTGAAAAAACCTCGGAGCTTTATCAGTGTTTGCTCTGAAGAACACTGTGCTCGTCGTTCTCTGTTCATGAAACACGTCAGTAGATTCTTCATAAAGTAGAACCAGTGAAACCAGTGAAACCAGGAGGCTCAGCACTGGGTTGTGCTGTCGGTGTGCGACCACACTCAGCATCACATCGTACACAATGAACCAGGAAGCCTTTTCTCCTTATACACGATCATCAGTGTGTGATTGTCACAAAGCCCAGAAAGTGACGGTGGCCCAGACGGGTCAACACAGTACAAAACCACAACACAATACAAAAACCACTACACAATACTACTACCACTACATGTCAACTGTGACTGTGTGAGTCTGATCTTCGTCAGTCAGGGAGCATACAGGAAGCAGACAGGAAGCGGAGAGCGAGCAGACAGGAAGCAGACAGGAAGCGGAGAGCGAGCAGACAGGGAGCGGAGAGGAAGCGGACAGGGAGCAGAAAGGGAGTGGACAGGAAGCGGAGAGGAAGCAAACAGGGAGAAGAGTGGAAGCAGACAGGGAGTGGACAGGGAGTGGACAGGAAGCGGAGAGGAAGCAGACAGGGAGCAGACGGGGAGCAGACAGAAAGTGGAGAGGAAGCAGACAGGGAGCAGACAGGAAGCGGAGAGCGAGCAGACACGGAGCAGAGAGGAAGCAGAGAGCGAGCAGAGTGGAAGCAGAGAGGAAGCGGACAGGGAGTGGACAGGAAGCGGAGAGGAAGCAAACGGGGAGAAGAGTGGAAGCAGACAGGGAGTGGACAGGAAGCGGAGAGGAAGCAAACGGGGAGAAGAGTGGAAGCAGACAGGGAGTGGACAGGAAGCGGACAGGAAGCGGACAGGAAGCAGACAGGAAGCAGACAGGGAGCAGACAGAAAGTGGAGAGGAAGCAAACAGGGAGCAGACAGGAAGCGGACAGGAAGCAGACAGGGACATAAAGGAGGAGGAGACCACCTGAGACAAGTGACACATGAGACTGAGGAATTATTTGATTTATTGGAAAATGATCAACAGTGATCGACAATGAAAATGATCAGTAGTTGCAGCCCTAATTAACACATCACTGAGCATTAAAACTAAATTGGCCTTTTGTTTGGATGATTCATCATCAGCCACATTGTTCTTCATCACTGGCCCCTGACCTCTGACCTTTTTCATCTCTGATGCTGTGATGAAGCTTCAGAGGTCACATGATGTTATGCTGTCCTGTAAACACCACTTCCTATGTCCTCTGTCTGAGCTGGAGGCAGATCACCTGAACACACACACACACCTGTGGATCCAAGATCACAGTGGGCTGCAGGCCACTTGTTGTCCTCTCCTGGGGGGTCAGCTCTTAAATACTTTGTTAACAGGCCCTGATCCAGCAATGGCCCCGCAGCTTATTGCTGATTTAGCAGTAGGACGATGCCATAGATCTGGCCACCCCCCCGCCCCCCACCCATGGGACATGGGGGTGGTTGTAATAATTGTGATGAGTGAGGCTTTCATTGCCTCCAGTGTAAAGAATGAGCCTCTCTCTCCGAGCTGATCTGTACTTCCTCACCGTTAGGCAACAAATCATCCAGTTAATCCAGAGAGTGCCTCCTCTCCTGCACACGCTCCCCGAACAGCATCCGCCAGCAAATCTCTCACTTGGCTCTCGACCCAAAACACTCAGAAGATTGGACCGCAGGATTTTCCTTCCTCTGCCTTTTTTTCTCACTGTCTCCTCGTTCATTTCTGTCTCTGCCGTCCTCTCACTTTCTGCCCTGCTGCCACTTCTCCTGCTCCCCCGACGTGTTGTTTCCTGAGGCTTCATTAAAACTCGTTAGTGTTGGTATAAACAGAAAATATATTCCCTCTCACTCCTGATGTCAGTGCAGCTCTGTCCGTACCTGTCGGCTCTACCTGGCCAGGTGTCCTCGTGACAGAGCTACGCCTCAGAGCAGGGGAACTGGATTAAACATCATCATTGGGAGATTTTAGAAAATGAAGATGCAATAAATTTGGATTAAATTAACGCTAAATAATATTAAAAAATATAGAAATGAATAAATGTAGAAATAAGTTAATGTAGAACAACAGAAATAAATAAATATAGAAATACAGAAATAAATACATTAATCAATCTTGAAATGCATACCTAAATAAATAAATAAAAAATGTATATAAAAAAATGAATAATGCAAAGATAAAGAAATAAATGTGAAAACACAGAAATAATAGTTGGTTTTTTTTTTGTTTTTTTAGAGATATATTTTTTGGGCATTTTTGCCTTTATTGACAGGACAGTAGAGAGTGACAGGACAGGGGCAGGGAGAGAGGGGGAATGACACGCAGGAAAGAGTCGGGCCGGTTGGGAGTCGAACCGGCACTCGCCTGCCCTAACCACTCCGCCATCGGGCTCCAACACGGAAATAGTCTTTGTCACAACCTAAATGTATTTAGCTCAGATCAGTTCACAGTGCACAGATTCCCTCAGACTGAAGCTTATGGTTCATTCAGTCAGAATAAACCTGGTGATTGATTGAATCTTTTCACGTCTGTTGGAGGTCAGGGTCAGAAATCAAAGAGAAGCGAGGAGATCTCTCTCTGCTCAGACACCTGGGAGCTCATCGAGGAGAAGCCGTCACTCAGAGCTGTCACTCATTAGGCCCTCCCTCCTCCTCGGCTGTCACATGGTTTTATTCTCTGGTTCAGTTCAGTTGTTCTTCATCAGTTGACGTCGACTAATAAAAGTGAAATGAACACGTTTGATGGGAACATGTTTATTAACCAGGTGTTAGTGTGAATGTCTCCATGAGCTCACTGGCAGTGTGAGTCCTCAGAGGGAGGATGCTCCTCCGTCCCTGTCCTCCCAGTTTCTTCTTCTCTGGCTCAGGGAGCAGGTAATGACTGTGTGATCATCTGCACTTATGCGCACACACACACAGACACTCTCCACAGGCCTGTGCGCCCCCGGTGGGCAGCAGGACCAGACCAGACCAGACCAGACCAGAGGCTCTGTTCAAAATGACCTGAGTCAGTGTTGTGGTTATTTTCACACATTGCCTCTGCAGCGTTGGAGTTTAGTCAGGAAGTGGTTTTATTTGGGGGGAAACAACCAAACTGAGTCTCTGTCTCATTAACTCTACAGGTGTAGTGGGGGAGGGGTCACCCTGTCTTTGACCTGCCATCCTCTGTGATCCCACATCAACACATCAGAGCCTGGAGGTTTCATAAACTCCTCGTCTCCATCCACTGAAGGAGCTCAGCTCCTTTCAAAGATGTATCCCAACACCCAGAAAAGCTCCAATCAGACGGAGGTTAGTGGGATGGGATTTAATGAGGATGAACTTTGATTGGCAGCCAGTGATCACAGCAGCATCACTGGTGTAAGATCTGCTCCGACAGTATGCTAATGCACAGTGCGGTCTCTGGAGGCGGTGCAGCAGCAGGCTAACTGACGCTGCACAAAATTAACAGCTCATTTAGCATTTAGCATTAGCTGTGATGCACAAACAAAGTGCAAATTAAAAACTGTATGTTTTAAAAAGCAGCCGTTGTCAAATGATGTCTCCTGTTTTCTGCAGTCAGAGAGTCTTCAGAGGAAGACTTTCTGAATGCTCAGGAAGAAAATGCTTCATCAGTTACTCTCCTACTTAAGCACACAGTCCTGTTCCTGAAGGCGCTGAAGAAATGACCCCCCCCCCACAGAGAAATCTGATACATCAAACAGAAACTGCAGCTGATTCTGCAAGATTTAGATTTAGATTTGTTATAGAGAAATAGAGAGCTAAGTTAATTAAGAGGAGTGGAATTAACCCTAATGAAATGGCTGCGTTGGTGTGAAACTAAGGACCTGATGATTTATCTTTTTGACGTGGGTAAAGGAAGGTTGGGGGTGGGGGGGTCGTCTGTCTAGGCCTGGTGACCTGTTACTGCTGAACCTGCATCACAGAGTGACATTTTCACAGTATTAATATAGAACCTAGACCTGCTTTATAATCAGAGACACATGGACATCTACCTTTAGACTGGACTTTAATAGTTGTGGCTTCACTGCTGCTTCACTGGCATCCACACCAGGAACTGTGTGAAACAGTAAAGCAGTGTGTGATCAGGACTGGAGTTCGTGGCTCGGCCTCTCATCTCAACACAGTTCCTCTGTCTGAGCCTGGTGTCCTGCTGCTGCCTCAGGAGAACATCACACTGCACCTCACACCCTGACTGGCTCCTCTGTGAGGGGCCTCATCTCTGCTGCAGGGCCCTGTGTGTGTGTGTGTGTGTGTGTGTGTGTGTGTGTGTGTGTGTGTGTGTGCGCACTGCCAATGAGCATTGCAGGTGCTGGCATGTCCAGGCTTCTGCCTAATCCCCATGAGAGTGTAAATAAGCTGCCTAGCTCTGCCTCCTTACATAAGCAGTGTGCCAGAGAAGGGGAGGAGGCAGAGTGCACCAATGGGGGGGGGGGGGGGGTTGGTTTGATTGATGGAGGAGAGGATGTTAGTAGAAGTAAAAGTGTGGATGTGTGTGTGTTTATTTCTTGATTTTATATTTATCTGTTCTCTGATGTTGCTGATGATCCCTCTCTCACAGTCACTCCTCCACCCACCAGTTCACTCTCTCTGCTGGTTCCCAGTGTCTGCTCCTCCACGTCTGTACAGGGAAGCCCAGCCGCAGGTGCTGGGAAATCACACACACACACTCGTCTCTAAAGTGCTGCACTTGTGGAGATACTGGTAGCTGCTCTCACATCCTCACACAGAGAGACCCTGCTGTGATCTGAACCTGTGTGTGTGTGTGTGTGTGTGTGTGTGTGTGTGTGTGTGTGTGTGTGTGTGTGTGTGTGTGTGTGTATTATTCATGAGGCTTGTCGTCTCACTGCATCAACAGAGAAGCACAAATCAAAGTCACAAATTTGATCCATTTCATCAATCAATTAAAAGAAAATTAAGCAGCAACCAGTTTGATAATCAATCAATCGTTTTTAATACATTTGAAATGGAGACGGCTAAAATCTCACTGGCTCCAGCTCCTGACGTGGTAGTAAACAGAATATTTGTGGGTTTTGGACAGAACGAAGGGTTTGAAGTCTCCAGACCTGAACCTCCTGCGGACAGATCCTGTGTGAACATCACCTGATTTACTGGCCTGTGAAACTCAGGGCGGGAACACAGCAGCGCCTCCGTCTCCAAACAAGGGAGGGAAGACCGAGGACAGCCAGCGACCCGAGTCATGGTCGTTCTCAGCATTCCTGCATTAAACACAAGCTCTGTTGTAGCGCCCCCCCCAGCACGCCCCTGCCTCCCTGTGCATGTGTGTTCCTTCTCACGCTGCTAGGTAGGGCCTCGAGTTCTGTCGAGTTCTCTCTTGTTCTCTCGTGTTCTGTTGTGTTTTGTTGTGTTTTGTTGTTCTGTCGTGTTCTGTCGTGTTTTGTTGTGTTTTGTTGTTTGCATTGCTGATGTCATAAAGTGCAGACTCATGAATGTAGGCTTCAGCCCATCAGAGCCTGTGTTCTCTGTGCACCTCATGGTCCAAGCTTCACTTCAGCCTGACTTCATTTGTCTGAGAGTCAGGCGGCAGCACAGGAGCTGAGTGAAGCTCCGCTGTCAGCAGCCGAATCGATGTGTCTGAAAGACGGTTCGGCCAGTCAGAGACGTGCGTTTAATAATTCCCCCTGCGTCGAAGCTGCCCCCCTCCCTCCCAGAGCTGCAGGAAGCTGGGATCCGTCGGTCAGTTAATCAGTCTCCGTTGTCTGGACAGGATCTGGATAGTTGTGGGCTGCACCAGCTGTTCCTAAATCATCACAAGTTAGAACAGGAAGTCCTCAGTGACGCCCAGCCAGTTCCACACTGATTTATGGGGGGGGGGGGGGGGGGCACCAGTAACACTGAAGGCATATCTTGGCCAGTAAAGACTTCAGTCATGTGTAAATGGATCAGTGTCTGAAGAGAACAGAACTGAACTATGTAAAGTGGGAGGTTACTGTGTAAAACACTGTGAATATTATGGAGTCTGTGGAAAACATACAGCATCTGTTTGTCATGTGTGGCTGTCAACTCCTCTCTCTCTCTCTCTCTCTCTCTCTCTCTCTCTCTCTCTCTCTCTCTCTCTCTCTCTCTCTCTCTCTCTCTCTCTCTCTCTCTCTCTCTCTCTCTCTCTCTCTCTCTCTCTCTCTCTCTCTCTCTCTCTCTCTCTCTCTCTCTCTCTCTCGGCTCCACAGGAGGTGTAAACATGTTAATGACATTCATTTAGTGTTGATTGACTTCAGGATGAAGTCTGTTGACCCCTGAAATAAGTTCTAAAGACACAATCTGTGTCACCTGTGTGTGTGTGTGTGTGTGCTCTGTAATGTGATGACAATAGTCTTTAGCAGGTTTAGTCCTGAGCTTTCACTGCTGAGAGTGAGAGTGATCATGGTGTCTGGTTTTTATCCAACTGCATGAACTGAAGTTGAATTAAAGCTCCATCCAGTCTAAAGGTAGATGTCCATGTGTTTGTGATTATAAAGCAGGTCTAGGTTCTATATTAATACTGTGAAAGTATCAAAGTCTCAGTCCACAGAGAAATGCACACAGCCTGTATTCAGACACTGAGCCTTAAAACCAGCCGTCAGGACTTCTGGAACTTTGTGATGTCACAACAAAGCAGTCACTGCTCTCAGCCACGCCCACCTGCACCCACAATCCAACCTTGCAGGATTTGGTTTTTACCTGAAATCTTCCAGCTGGTTGTTGCTTCTTAACATATAAAACATCTTCTGATGGAGATCAACACTCTAAACAGAGTGAAACATGGACCTTTAATAGTTTCCGTTGGAACTTGGTCAGTTGAACACATCACTGGACAGCAGCAGTAACTGAAACGTGTCGGTCTGATTCGTCTGGTTCTGAAGAGAACGTGGCGTCATCTCCACCAGCAGCTGCTAGCGCAGCTTCCTGCGTCCTCCTCTCTTGTTTCTGACTGACACAGATGAGTGGGAGGTGGAGCCGTCCTCCTCGCCACAGGTCGGCCCGTCAGTCTGAGCGGGAGTGATGCTCCGGACTTGTGTCTCATAAAGCCGCTGACATTTACGGAATGAGACGCGCAGTGATTGATGCACTATGAAGTTCAGAGGGAGTGCAGCCTGCAAATCACCTTTTACTGCAGCAATACACACAAAGATGCAGATAGACGGCGAGCGGTTCAGGGCAGCCTGTCCTCTTGATGTTGCTGTAAATTCCCTGTGGTTACCCTGACGTCGAATGCAGCAAATTCTTCTCCCCGGCTCTCTCCCCAGACTTTCCCACACCCTCAGTCATTTATAGTATCAGTGGATCAAGGCCCCAGGTACAGCAACACCTCCCACCTGTGGGTCAGCTGAAGTGCAGAGAGTAAAGGTCAGGAGCTCTGTGTTCATTAAGCACTTACTGCTGTGAACTGTGCGACTGAAGGTCACATGTATTTACACCCACGCTTTCTCACTGTCGCCGCTCGTCCACAGGCAGCAGTGAGATGATGACGGAGGAGCAGCAGAGCTCAGTCCCGACCATCCTGCAGCCTCCGTCACTTATAACACGTTTGACTGCTGTTATTTTCTCACATCACACTTCATATGTCTGTCATCGCAGAGGTTTGTCCAGAGAGAAACTTAACCTTTGGGACTTCCTGTCTGAACTCTTCAGAATAAAAATAGTAAAAGCTTGAAAAAAAAACAGGATAATGATGGTTATTAAGTTTTTAACCCAGTTATCCGTGCCACATCTGGACAGTTTGTGTGGTGGAGGTAGTTTCTTATCACAAGCCTTTGTTTGATGATGAGCACTTTTATCTGATAAATGCACAGAGCAGAAGTTACAGGAGGGAAGCAGCTGTTCATGTAATTACCAGACAATAAAGAGACAATAAATCATGATTCTGTTTGAAGTCAACATCTTGATGTCATGAGATCAACAACATTTCTGAGCGACCTTGGTCCAGCCTGTCCCATAATGCACTGAGTTCACTGAGGAAGTTGTTGCAGGTTGTGAATCCATGTGAAAGCATGGACAGATGCTTAGAGCTGAACTCAGTCCTGGGGGGCAGGTACTGTCGCTCACACTGTGGATAAACGATAAAACACCAGAGTCAGATCTGGGTTAGAAAGACCCACTCTCACATTTTCTCTTCCTGTCCATGTTCCTCTTCTTTCTGCCCCCCCCCCTTCCTGTTATTTCAGTGAGGTTGGCTAAAGTGCAGGAACCATCAGAGCAGCTGTGTGCAGCTGACTTCCATTCAGAGCTGTAATGGCTGACGCCGTGTGCAGCTGAGGCCAATTCAGAGTCAGAACGCCTTCTCTGTGCACAGTAGATTCTTCCAAGACGCCCAATTCCGCCACTTGAGCCGTCTGCAGTTCAAAGCAGCCCCCCCCCCCCCGTCATTATGCCTTCCCTCCGTCTGCCTTGCTTCACCTCCTCTCTCCTGACAGATTTCTAAAGTTCCTCCCTCTCTGCTGGGCGGTGAGCCTGACGTGTGCTGGAGATCGGGCTCTTCAACCGCACACACACTCACACACACACACACACACACACACACACACACACACACACACACACACACACACACACACACATACTTGTACTTCTATCTTTGTGAGGACACTCATTGACATAATGCATTCCCTAGCCCCTTACCCTAACCTTAACCATCACACCTGAGAGCCTAACCCTAACCCTGACCCTGACCTTAACCTAAACCTAATTCTAACCATAACTCTAAAACCAAGTCTTAACCCTCAACATGTGATTTGAAGGTGTCTCAAAAAGTGAGGACCGGCCAAAATGTCCTCACTTTCCCAAAATGTCCTCACTCTGTTAGTAAAATATTTTTTTGGTTCTTACTATGTAGCAAGTACAAGTACACACACACACACACATACACAGATAAGTTTTGGTGGTATCACAGTATAAAGGTTTATATGAATATAAATAATAATGTGTGTTTAGCTATTGCTACATAGCTAACGTTAGCATTAGCAGCTGTTTACCCAACAGTCTAAAGAAACGTTAGTCCAGCATCAACCTTCATCCTTCACTCACCAACATCTGTCTCTAGAGGTGGAGACTAACTCCACTGTTAACTCTTGTCTCTGTTGCCCCTACTGATGTTAGCATGCTAACCAGCTAGCCCCAGCCTGACTCGTCACTTTATGATAGTGAGGCCCTGAGCAGTGACTGATTTGTTGTGACATCACAAAGTCACAGAAGTCCTGACGGCTGGTTTTAAGGCTCAGTGTCTGAATACAGGCTGTGTGCATTTCTCTGTGGACTGAGGCTTTGATACTTTCACAGTATTAATATAGAACCTAGACCTGCTTTATAATCACAAACACATGGACATCTGCCTTTAGACTGGATGGAGCTTTAAAATTCATCGGCCAGACCTGCCAACTCCCTGCTTCTCCTGGCCTCACCAACCTTTCACTATCATGTTTGTAACTTCTTTTTCATTTCCCAGTAATCCACGTGTTCAGGATCAGTATTTCCACCTCTCCTGACTCTCCTCTGTCCTCCCTCTGTCTGTCCCAGCTCCTCCAGGGCCTCTTGTTTGTCGCTGTAGAGAGCGCAGCCTTGAGCAAGTCCTGACATTTGCTGCGCTGTGAAGGGTGGGCAGAGGTGAAGTGACTGGACTGTAGCATGGTGGGAGATAACGCAGCAGAGGAGGACTCGACTGCATTACTAATGAGAGTTCTGTGACCCAGTGATCCTGCTCCAACAAAGTTTAGGTTGAAGCATATTCCTGCAGGAGTCTGAGTCCAGTCTGTTCATGTGGCTCTCGGTGCTGACTTCCTGAAATTGACAAATTCATTGTTTGCATGCCGGTGTTGTCTTTCATATGGAGCTGGAGATTTCCCCACAGATCCTGGCTCCTTACAGTCACAGTTTAGAAAGAGCTGGAAGAAAACTAACCCTCTTGTCTCTTTGATTTATTTCCAGTCACTGTCTACAGGGAGTTACAGCCCCATGTTTTAACTGTGTTTTATCTGAAGAGCTGATCTCCATCAGAAGATATATCTGTGCTTTAAGAACCAAAAACCATCTCAGTGTAGTTTTACATCTCCTCTCTCAGGCTTCTCTCTGGAGCTCTAGTAACAACAGGTCAGTCAGCCAATGGACGTGAAGATGGACGTCTACCTTTTAGACTGTACGTCAGCTCGTATCATTCAGTGTAACTCATCAACTCGTGGATGGACAGATGAGTGGATGGACAGATGAGTGGATGGACTGATGGAGGAACAGATGGATTTGACAGGTCAATGTGGAATTTACCGTCTCACTCTGTGTGTCTGGGTTAATTGCACTTAGAAGCAATCATGTGATGGTGAACTGTGGAAACTGAGGAATGTTTCTGCTCATTAAACTGGTGACCCAGTGGCGTGTGTGTGTGTGTGTGTGTGTGTGTGTGTGTGTGTGTGTGTGTGTGTGTGTGTGTGTGTGTGTGTGTGTTACACAGCAGACAAACAATGTACAATCCCTCTGGTCAAAGTGACAGTTTTCTCAGCAACACTGCTCATCGTGTTTATCTCAGTCTGAGTTTGATCTATGTTTATTGTGTGTGTGTGTGTGTGTGTGTGTGTGTGTGTGTGTGTGTGTGTGTGTGTTTCTCCTGCATGTTTGGGCACCGTGCCGTCCTACCTCACCCTTCTGACGCTAAGCAGCTTTAGCTTGATCACCATCTGCTCCTCCAGTCTGTTTGTGCACAAAGACACTTCACACACACGCACACACACACACACACACACACACACACACACACACACACACACACACACACACACACATACTTGTACTTCTATCTTTGTGAGGACACTCATTGACATAATGCATTCCCTAGCCCCTTACCCTAACCTTAACCATCACACCTGAGAGCCTAACCCTGACCCTGACCCTGCCCCTAACCTTAACCTAAACCTAATTCTAACCATAACTCTGAAACCAAGTCTTAACCTCAACATGTGATTTGAAGGTGTCTCAAAAAGTGAGGACCGGCCAAAATGTCCTCACTTTCCCAAAATGTCCTCACTCTGTTAGTAAAATATTTTTTTGGTCCTTACTATGTAGCAAGTACAAGTGTGTATACACACACACACACACACACACACACACACACACACACACACACACACACACACACACACACACTGACTCTCTCACACACACACACACACTCACTCTCTCCCTCTCACACTCTCACATACACACACACACACACACACACACACACACACACACACACACACACACACACCCTCCCCCCTCCCCCACATGTTCACTCACACACACCTATCGACACACAGTGTGTTATGCCCCAGTGTGTACAGGTCAGTTCACATTACCCCAGTGTTGAGTGCAGCACAGCCTGGAGCTTTATTTTGAAGGAGTCTTCCTGCCGTACGCTGCAGCCCTGACTGGTGGGCCTGTGTGTGGACCACAGAGCAGCAGCTACACTCAGCCTCAGTGATCCTGGTTGTTATGTGCTGGGTTTTCATTTTATCACAACAGTGATGCATGAAGTCGTAGGAGGAACAGAGGGAGGGGTCGCACTGCACTGACCAATGACTTCAGCTTCGGTCAGAGATGAGAGAGAACCACTGAATCTTCAGTTGTCAGATCACAGCGACGTGATCCTGACGTGATGCTCTGCAGGTTTCTGACTTCAGACAAACTTAATTAATTAGTCATTGAAGTTTTAGTCACATGGAGAGCTTGGGCTGTGTGCCCCCAACTCCAAACACCCCCTCTCTGATCATTCATCTGATGAGTTAAAGTGATTGCGTGTCAGTTTGAGGCTGGACAGTGAGACATGATGAAGGCCTCTGGTCGGACTCGAACTGGGAGCGTTGAGGTTCAGGGTCTGTGCCTTAAACCCTCAGTGACTGAGGAGCCCAAATGTTTGTCATGTGTCAGTTTGTTTTTTCCCAGCATGCATGTGTTTTTTATTTTACCTGTAAGACTGAATCATGTGTGAACCTTGATGTGCATTAAAGCTGAGCCAGAATAAAAGTGTCGTTAACTGCAGCACATCACAGTTTCAGCTGCTTTGTTTTTAACTTTTCATGATGAAGACTTTTTATAATATGTTATAATTAACTTGATTATAACAAGTATAAGTATTGAAATATATAATATAGATATGCTGCTATAATCAATACCTGTATATTAATAATGTTTCAATGACTGCGTGTAAATGTATGTGATGAATCATCACCCAGCTCTGCAGCGTTGTAGTGTCTTTCAGTTCTTGGTTTCGGTTTTACAGCCACAGAGCTGATGGTTTGGTTCAGTCAGCGTCGTTCCCAGCTTCAGCAGACTGGCTAACACCTGAGCCTCTTACCTGCTCAGCTTCAGCAGCAAACCGCTCACAGAGGAGCTGGTAGCACTTAAAGAGGAAGGTGTTTCACATCACGGCTGGAGGAGATGGAGGAGCTAGTTAGCAATACCTGTTTTCTAAATAGTGAAAGACACAAAACAGGAAACACAAACAACTCATAAAACATCAGATGTATTATATAATGAAAAAAGATAAAACCCAATGATTAATAATTGGGTTTAAAGAGTGTTGCCTCTGCCCTGTCATGGTCAGGTGTGACAGAGTGACAGGTGGGGGCGGGTCCTGAACGACAAGCCGTGGCTTTAATGTGTGTTTGTTTCTCTGTGTTCAGGGGCCCCTTCAGCGTGGTGAGGAGATGCATCAACAGAGAGACGGGGCAGCAGTTTGCTGTCAAAATCGTGGATGTGGCCCAGTTCACGTCCAGTCCAGGACTCAGCACAGAGGGTAGGAAACCACTCACTCACTCACTCACTCACTGTCTTACTTCTCAGTCACTCAGCTGCTCTCACACACAGGAGTTTCCCACTTTAATCATAGTCCTCTGCTGTTGTGTCTTGGCTGCTCCACTGAAGCAGTTAATTATGAAGCCTCAGGCTCACCGAGTTTAACTGTTCAGGACACAACATTCACTGTCCTCCGCTCTACGCTGACTGTCTGTGTTAGGAATAGCAGCTTTTAGAGGTTACATGTTGTACGTAGAGGTCAGAACAGGTATAAAACACCACATACTGAAAATTAAGGCTCCATGTTTTATCTTCTTCAGTGGTTTATCTGAAGTGTTGATCTTCATCAGAAGAATATCTGTGGTTTTAAGAACCAAAAACCATCTCAGTGTCTCTCTTCTGATTGGCTGACTGTTTTCTGAGTGATCCAATAAAAATGTAGCAGATTTCAGGTAAACACTCAGAGAAACCAAACCCTGCAAGGTTGGATGGTGGGTCCAGGTGGGCGGGGCTTGCTCTGTTGTGACATCACAAAGTTGCAGAAGTCCTGACGGCTGGTTTTAAGGCTCAGTGTCTGAATACAGGCTGTGTGCATTTCTCTGTGGACTGAGGCTTTGATACTTTCACAGTATTAATATAGAACCTAGACCTGCTTTATAATCACAAACACATGGACATCTACCTTTAGACTGGATGGAGCTTTAAAAACCTTCAGACTGGATGGAGCTTTAATTACAGAGGTGCTGTGTGTGGTTAATCCAGAGAGTCTGCTGGGTATCGTCCAGAGGAGCCAGGCAGAGGTCTGATCAGATATCTCTGGCTGAAGCAGCAGCGGCGGAGGGAGGGAGGGAACAAGAGAGGAGGGGAGATTGAATTAAAGATATTTGGAGGGTGGGGGTGATAAGACAGAAAGTATTAGATGAACAGAGAAGGATGAAGAGAGACTGAGAGGAGGGCAGGACTCTGATGGAGAACTGAGCCGGTCTGATGTGATACTACAGTCCACAGGTATTTTGGGCCACGTGTATATTTGTGTCATTTCCATATTCATATTAGCTGTGTATGTTCCAGATGTGCTGACGTTAAGGTGATGATCAGCTGACAGACACAGTGAGAGCTGGAGATAATTACAGGACCTTTACCTGTCCCAGTACTACTCCAGCATGTCAGGGCGTTTCCTTCAGATCCATCAGAACTTACAGTGCTCTGCAGTCACACACAAACCTGCTCCTCCACTTTTCTACAGCGAGTGAGGGAGTGAGGACTCTGATTACATGTTCCCTCCTCAGAAAGTGTGTGTTCTGTCGTCTCTGTGCTCACATAAAGTCGTGATGAAAATCTGACGGATCACAGAAAACTGAAATCAAAGTGTCTCATTGTAGCTTGTCAAACTCTGCAGCGCTGCCATTCCTCTTCACTGCCAGCGTTTATGATCTCACTACTGTCTGTGTGTGTGTGTGTGTGTGTGTGTGTGTGTGTGTGTGTGTGTGTGTGCGCGCGCGCGCGCGCATGGTCAGCACACTCCCCAGTCATTTATATCTAATCACAGTCCCTCCTCTGCAGCGCTCAGGAGTCCTGCTCCCTGCAGACACCAGCTGGCTGCTCTCATTGTTGATTTGTTTTTATTTCTTTTTTTTTGAAGCCTGTAGAAATCGGAGCAGTTTCAGTCGAGCAGGCAGCAGTAACACAGCACCACAGCAACACACACACACACACACACACACACACACACACACACACACACACACACACACACACATACTTGTACTTCTATCTTTGTGAGGACACTCATTGACATAATGCATTCCCTAGCCCCTTACCCTAACCTTAACCATCACAACTGAGAGCCTAACCCTAACCCTGACCCTGACCTTAACCTAAACCTGATTCTAACCATAACTCTGAAACCAAGTCTTAACCCTCAACATGTGATTTGAAGGTGTCTCAAAAAGTGAGGACCGGCCAAAATGTCCTCACTTTCCCAAAATGTCCTCACTCTGTTAGCAAAATACTTTTTTGGTCCTTACTATGTAGCAAGTACACACACACACACACACACACACACACCCTCCACAGAGCTCAGGCTGAGGGAAGTGGGTCAAATGGTTCATGTCTTGGCAATGGACTGACTGGCAGGGGCCAGACACACACACACACACACAGCAGCTTGTTTCTGTGCAGCCTGTCCGGAGGTCTGTCTGATGAATAGGTCAGTCCTCGGAGGGGGTGAGAGAGAAATGTTGGCCAGAGAACGAGAAAAATTCATCATGTGCCATCGTCTGTTCTGTTCTCCACTCCCCATGATTCCTTCACTGTCTCCTTTCCTTCTCTGTTTCCTCATCTATGTCCACTCACCTCCTTCATCTTCCTCCAGAGCCATAAACACTGCAGCTCTTTGTTTGTGTGTTTGTGTGGTTTCTGTCAGACTGTTGTGACATCTTGTCCTAAGTCTATAAACTAGTCCTCTCTCTCTCTCTCTCCTCTCTCTCTCTCTCTCTCTCTCTCTCTCTCTCTCTCTCCTCTCTCTCTCTCTCTCTCTCTCTCTCTCTCTCTCTCTCTCTCTCTCTCCTCTCTCTCTCTCTCTCTCTCTCTCTCTCTCTCTCTCTCCCCCCCCCCCCCATGAGACCATGGACACAGCCCAGCTGTTCATTTACTGGACATCATTGTTTCTAAACAACCTATACTCTGCACTTTTTCTTCAGTTGATGAGTCAGTGCATGTTGACAATCAAGTCATGTGACTCTGGTAACAAAGTGAATAACAAACATACACAGACATTCTCTGCCACACACACACACACACACACACAACACTCCCTCCCTGCAGCAGTTTGGGCTCAGTGAAACTGTTGAATGGTGATTTGATGGAGCGTCTTTGATAATCTCCAGCTGACGGTGACGGACACGAGCAGCGAGCTCACAGATGACATTGAACATGGCAGCCTGCGATGGCCTGGAGGTAGCCACTTATCCCAGCTTTAGCAGCATTAGCATCATGTTTAGAGTTAGCCCACGCCTTGTGCTTGTTCTCTGAGGATTAGCTTAATGTTAGCACTGAGGCTCGCAGCACCACGAGAGGCTCATGGCTGCGACTCAGAGCTTTAATTAAATGTCACTGTGAGCACAGCAGAGCATTACAATAGCTCTTTATTATAGTTCCCATGCATGTGTGTGTGATCGTGCTCCGTCCATAAATCAGCAGCAGCAGCAGCTGTCAGGCCAACGCCTCACTGTGAATGTTTGACTCTGGAGTGTTTCAGCCCAGGTTTCTGTCTGAGAGGAGGATATGAAGAGTTCACATAATAAAGTGGAGTGATCCAATCACAGCAGAGGAGGTGGTGTGTGTGTGTGTGTGTGTGTGTGTGTGTGTGTGTGTGTGTGTGTGTGTGTGTGTGTGTGTGTGTGTGTGTGTGTGTGTGTGTGTGTGTGTGTGTGGTCAGAACAACAGCAGCCATGAGAAGCTGAGAGAGACTGAGTGGAGGAATGAAAGTGATACAGATACAGCTTCAGACTTGGGTCCAAACGTCTGTGATACTGCAGAGAAGTGATTTAGTGACTTCCACATGTCACAGCAGGTCACCTGTCCTCACCTGACAGGACACGCTGTGGAAACCGTATCACTCCTCAGTGACTCCAGACCCCAGAATCCTCTGCTCCACAGCTGAATGGGGTAAATATGCCAGGTGTGCTCTCTTAAAGTGACCGTATCTAATTAATTAACCTGTTCTACCCATCAAATATAACCTAATGTCAAATTTAATAAAAACATACTTATCCACTAAGGTCAGTTTACGTTTCCTCTTCTAAAAATCCAAAAGGTACAACTCAGAATGTAATGCAACCCCTGACTAATACCTTCATGTCTCCTGCTCTTCTGTAATGATGAATATCTTTGAGATTTAAACTAATCAACAGATTAATCACTAATAATGATCATTAGCTGCAGCCTTGAAATGGAAAATCATCCTCAACAACCTCACACATCAGTTTCTGTGAAGACGTCTCCAGGTGTTTGACAGTTGTGTCTTCAGGTCTTTAGGTCTTGAACCTGCAGTGACATCAGATCAGTTCAGTTAGAGGGACGTTGTTGTGACAGTGGCCTGAGCTGCTGGAGGCTGTTGACAGTCACAGTGTTGCTGCTGCTGCTGCTGCATCATCGTCTAAGACACAGAGATGATGTTTACGTCCTGAATCACTTCTATAATCATTGTTGCATCACAACACACTGAAACAAATGAATGACAGTTTCCCATCAGATCATACTATTCTTATTTAAAGCATTGAGTAAACTTCCAGTTATTTTCTTGATGAATCACTTTGTCTGTAAAATGTAAAACAATAGTGAAGAATCTCCAGAGTTTAACCTCAGATCAACTTCAAAGTCTCAAATCCTCACATTTAAGAAGTGACATTATGCATGGAATTAAAAAGGTCATCAAAATGAACCAGTTTTGTAGAGGTGTCACATTCTCTGGTGGAGCATTTACATGACAGAAAAACGAAAGAGACGGTGACAGTTTGTTTTTTAACGTGTCCCACTTCCCATCAGTCGCTGCTCGGCTGTAATCAGGTAACAACATGAACTGTACGGCCTCCGGTCGTCTCATCAGAAGAAGAAAGGCTTTTGTGTGGTGGTGTGTGTCTCTTCTCTCCCCAGTGATTCCTCTGAACAGCCTGCCCACATTGTTCTTTTCAGCTTCACTAACCCCCTCCATTAACCCTCCTCTTCATTAGGAACCAATTAAAGTGGTAGAGGCCTTATTGTCAGGCTGCAGTGAGAGGATCTGAAATAATGGGACTGATACAAACAAACAGATTGTACCAATGGAGAGCAGAGACCTGTTGATCATTCGCATATGAGACACTTGTGCAGATGAGTCATCGTCTTTGATTTTTCAGGAGCATCAGCCCTCGTGCTGTGCATTTTTTAAATTTTCCTCTGTGTGGACACTGAGGAGCTGAGCTGCAGAGACACTGAGGTCTGCAGGTCTGTGTGGACACTGAGGAGCTGAGCTGTAATAGTGTGAAGGCTCCTTTCAACATGTAGCGTGTTGTCAGTGGTGCCACGGTGATTCCCTGCTAAATAAAGAAGGTGTTTGTCACTATGACATGATGAACAGGTAGAACCTGTTGGGCGGGGGCTCATTGGTTGAATTAGCCGTGCTCTCGTCAGGCTGCTGAGTGGGTGTCACATGTTAACACCCTCCTGGTGTCACAACACGTGTTAGAGAGGCTGCACGTCAGCAGGAGAGAAGATCAATACATGAAGAATCAATACCACAGTCTGTCACTGTCATGTCACAACATCCTGGTTCAACTTCAAACATCACTGAGCTTCACGGCCGTCCTGTCGTCTGCACAGCCTCCGTTCAGAACCAGGAAACACTGAGGCTGTTTAAACCGAGACCCTCTGATGTTGTGATGTGAACTGCTCTGACCCCGACTGATACACAAGGTTCACACACATTTCAATGGTTTATAATCAGGCAGCTGAGAGATGATGACACATTGTTCTCCTCCACATAACAGTACACTGTACTTATAATAACCAGCAGTGTGAACATCTGCAGTCCTGGTCCTGGTC